>NW_027316056.1:38429108-38559108 GCF_026437365.1 Eucyclogobius newberryi
AACCCTCCCCCAAACAAACCCTCATGATTGCGCATGCGCGTGTGTCTGGCAGCTTCCACGAGTTTATTTTCCAGCCTTTCTCTGGAGGTGTGCGCGGAGGTTTCTCCGGGTTTGGACACGTCTGTATTTCTGTGCCGTTATGTGAGATAAACGTGACACAGACGTTTGTTCACGCGGCGCTGAAGCTTGTGACATGACATGGTGCTGCGCGGTTTGTTGGCTTCTCCAGGCGGCGCCGCACAGCCAGGCTAGTGCTAATGCTAGTGCTAATGCTAGTGCTGCTAACTCCTGAAGCCGAGCCCCGTGCCCGCTCCGTGCCCGCTCCGTGCCCGCTCTGTGCCCGCGCTCACACCGGAGCCTCGGACACGCCTTTGTTCACAAGGTTGTACTCTTTAGCAGGGACACTTCCGTTTGTCAAAACCCGGGGTTTTGTTTGGAGAACGTGCTACGTGTTTGCAGCTAAGCTAATGCTAGCCACACTCACTGTGAAAAGGTCAGTTTCACCCAAAGTCCAGACCCTGGACAGAGCTGAGCCTGGGACTAAATCACACTGTGTTTAGAGACAAGAGATCAAACACAACTGTGCATTTAACACTAGACAAACATGGGGATGTCAAGACTTAAACATTATAGATGCCTTATTTGTTTTTTTAAATAAATTTGCAAAGAATTCTAAAAACCTTTTCATGGGATTTTATTTGTGGAATAAAACTGTAACAGAGCAGAATGTGCTGTGAATACTTTCTGGATGTAAATAAAGTGTGACATTTCACTGTAATTGGGTTTGAGCAACATAAACGCCTGTAACTGTTGAACGCTTTACCAGGGAATATTATTAACGTCTCCATAGCGACGAGCAGCAGGCGTCTTGCAGAACATTGACATAATAATGCCACTTTCTCGAGTCATTTAGATGAAAAAAGCCAAACATGAACAACAGATGAAAGTCGGGCTCGTTGTCTCTCGTCTGTTTTTGCTGATTGTCTCTCCCTCGTCCAGACGTCCTTCCATTGTCCTGACATGGCCTCCAGTGGCTACTCCGACCTGCGAGAGAAGCTCAAGTCCATGACCCCGCACCGCGACGAGCCAAACGACGACGACGACGCCAACAAGCAGCAGCAGCAGCGCCCGGTGGAGGCCGGCGAGGGCGGCGGCGGCGGGCGCAGGGGACGCAAGCGTAAGCACCGCCGCTCCGACTCGGACGACAACGGCCACAGCGACGACAGCGGTGGCGGCGAGTCCCGGGAGCAAGAGGCCCGGCGGGTCAAGGGCAGCGTCCAGCAGAAGAGCATCTTCAGCCCCGAGGAGTGCCGGCTCATCGAGGACAAGATCGACGAGGTGATAACGAGTAACGAGGCGATCGTGTCCGGGCGGCGCGGTCACGTATTTACGATCCGGGATGTCACGATGTCAAGTTTTAGTGTCTGCCCTCTATCCCCCTGTCCTCTATCCCCCTGTCCTCTGTCCCCCTGTCCTCTCTCCCCCTGTCCTCTATCCCCCTGTCCTCTGTCCTATGCCATCTGTCCTCCTCCCCCCTGACCTCTGCCCTTCTGACCCCTGTCCTCTATCCCTCTGTCCTCTATCCCTCTGTCCTCTATCCCCTTGTCCTCTTTCCCCCTGTCCTCTTTCCCCCTGTCCTCTTTCCCCCTGTCCTCTAGCCCTCTGTCCTTCTGTCCTCTATCCCCCTGTCCTTCTGCCCCCTGACCCCTGTCCCCTGCTCTAACCCTTATGGTGTTTGCAGGTGGTGGGTAACGCCGAGGCCGGCCTGTACCGGGAGCACACCGTGGACAGGGCGCCGCTGCGTAACAAGTACTTCTTCGGGGAGGGCTACACGTACGGGGCGCAGCTGGAGAAGCGCGGCCCAGGGCAGGAGCGCCTCTACAGCAAAGGTCAGGTGGACGACATCCCGCCCTGGGTGCACGAGCTGGTCATCAAGAGGCTGGTGTCGTCGGGCGTCGTCCCCGAAGGCTTCGTCAACAGCGCCGTCATCAACGACTACCAGCCGGGCGGGTGCATCGTGTCCCACGTGGACCCGCTGCACATCTTCGCCCGGCCCATCGTCTCTGTGTCCTTCTTCAGCGACAGCGCTCTGTGTTTCGGCTGCCGCTTCCAGTTCAAGCCCATCCGCGTGTCCGAGCCGGTGTACGTCCTGCCAGTGAAGAGGGGCAGCGTCACGGTGCTCAGGTGGGACACGTACACAAGCAAACGTCCTCACGTCACTGTCCTAGAATGTACAGAGCAGAGGACGTAACCATCACTGTCCCAGAATGCACTGAGCAGAGGACGTAACCATCACTGTCCCAGAATGCACTGAGCAGAGGACGTAACCATCACTGTCCCAGAATGCACTGAGCAGAGGACGTAACCGCTCAAATTAAGATCTGAAGTGAATCATATTTGAAACTAGAATAACGATAAGCTATAAGAATAAAAATAAAAAATAGGTTTAATATGTTCACACATTTACATAATGTCACATTACATGAAGTGTCATCCAGGTTTTTATCTCCTTCACACAAGCACCAAGTCTGTACTTGATCGCTCTGATCAGGTTCATTGATAAATACAGCTGAGTGTCGTCTGCAGAGCAGTGGAAGTTAATGCCATGTGACCTGATCATGTGACCTAACGGCAGCATGTAAAGAGTAAACAGAACAGGGCCCAGTACTGACCCCTGAGGCACACTCTGAACCCTGCTGTGGTGGGCTCTGGACCCTGCTGTGGTGGGCTCTGAACCCTGAATGATTTTCTAGTTTACTGATACTGAATAGTGTTTTTAGTACTGTTTGATCAGTACAAATACAGGTGTATTTACAGTACTGTGTGTTCTCTTCAGCGGGTACGCAGCAGACGACATCACCCACTGTATCCGACCTCAGGACATCAAGCAGCGGCGCGCGGTCATCATCCTGAGAAAGTGAGGAACACGCCGGGACACGCCCTCATCACATTCAAACATACTCTAATATGAATACGTATAATTGTGTTGGAATTAACTAAACTTTCATTTTCTACCAGTCCCAACTATTCTGAATTCCACACAATTTTATCACAATTTATGCTTGAAACTCGATGACAAAGTGTGTTTTCTTTAGTCAGTGTTGGGAGAAATACACTCAAAAGTACTGCGTTCTGTTCTATTTTAGTCCTGAAATCAAACGTCACTGTGGTGAGAATAAGATCATGTCTCTTTGGAGCTCATGATCCGAGTACCACAGGGACAACGGGTTCACAGGCGAAGACAGGACAGTTTCAGGTGAAACTGCGTCTTCAGGAGCCTGAAGGGCCCTCACACCGCGGCGTCCACAGCCTCCACTGACGTCCAAAGTCTTATGTCAACGCGCCTCAAACGTGCCTCCTGCGTTTTTGGTGTCGAGCGCGACACGTGGAAGACGTCGGACGCTCTGGACGCTTTCGACGCCCGTCCAAAGTGTCCAAAGCGTCCGACAAAGAAAACTTGAGCTATGTCCATCTTTTCTGCGTTGTGCAGACGCCTCGACTCCACCGAGCGCGTGCAGACGCCTCGACTCCACCGAGCGCGTGCAGACGCCTCGACTCCACCGAGCGCGTGCAGACGCCTCGACTCCACCGAGCGCGTGCAGACGCCTCGACTCCACCGAGCGCGTGCAGACGCCTCGACTCCACCGAGCGCGTGCAGACGCCTCGACTCCACCGAGCGCGTGCAGACGCCTCGACTCCACCGAGCGCGTGCAGACGCCTTTACTCCACCGAGCGTGTGCAGACGTCTCGGACGCATGTCTGCTCTGAGTGTATTTTACAGACGTGAGTCCCGGGCGTCTGTCTTCACATTTCCAGGCGTTTAACTTCTGCGTCGGGCGTGAATTTGAAGCCGCGGTTTGACAACGACAATATCATGTTTAGATTCCCAGAACGGCTCCTCAGGTTGAAAGTGACTTATTTACAAAGTACATCAAAGATCAGTTTAATGATCATTAAATCATCTTTAACGACTCGTGTTGTAATAAACTTGGACTCAAGTGTGTGTGATGTTTCCAGGACCAGACCAGACGCTCCTCGCCTGGACTCAGACTCTCCTCCTGAGAGACCTGTGCCACTCAAAGCCAAACGCTCCTCCCACCGCAGAGCCGACCCCAACGCTGCCCACAGGTGCTACACTCGCTACACTCGCTACACTCGCTACACTAGCTACACTCGCTACACTAGCTACACTCGCTACACTCGCTACACTCGCTACACTAGCTACACTAGCTACACTCGCTACACTAGCTACACTAGCTACACTAGCTACACTCGCTACACTCGCTACTGGTAACGGGACAGGAAAGGGGCTGGTAACAGATGTTACCGCTGTTTGATGGAGTTAGTTTCATCTTCAAACACTTGTAAGACAGAAACATGTTGTCTCCTGCTGAACCTGTGTCCTCCGTGTCCTCCGCAGACCTCGGGTCCTAGAGATGGACAAGGAGGAGAACCGCCGGTCGTCCCAGTGGCGCCCCCCACGGCACAGCTCTGAGAACTACAGGAGGAGCAGCCACGAGTCTGACAAGTGGCGCAGAGAGAGCCCGAGACGCAAAGTCAAGATCAGACGCCACTGAGGCCCCTGAGGCCCCCGGCACGCCGTGTACACTTCTAAATATATCCCCTCTCCTTTTTCAGGACTAAATATAAGTTGTATATTTAGGTAACTCAAAATAACTTCATTTAAGCTGTGTATGCTCAAAGCTCATATAAAGTGTATTTTTTGTATCCAGATGTATAGATGAGCTAAAACTACTCCGTTGTACATAGATATTGAGCTGTACTTGTGCCGCTCCTCCTCAGACTGACGTGTACAGAGTTGTATAGTGACTGCAGTGGCTCTTTACTGTGCCATGACTTTACAGTGGCAGGACTTTTGTTTCTGGAGCTCTTTTATTTCATACTGAGTGTCCTGAGCGCATGAGGCACTAGTAGCTGTTTGGTAATAAACCCAAATCTGAAATACTCTGGAGCCTCTTTGTTTCTGTCATAATGGATGAGCTCTCGTTTGGCCTGGACCATCTTTCTGTTCTTGTCACTCGGACTGAAGAGCGAGTGCGTCCCAAACGGTCCCGTGGCGCCTGAATGCAGCAGAAGCAGTTCATTCTAAACTGCAATATTAAATATTGATCTAAAGCAGCTTCACAATAGAAAGGTTGAGTCACTTATTTACTCATTTACAGGTTCGATTATCGGACAGAGCCGTCTGAGACATTTATAAGACCCCAAAGTGGGCGGAGATGGAGGAAGAGACTTTGAGGAAAGATAGCATTTTTCGAAGGAATATTGTACAATCAGAAGTGAAGTATTTAAGGGAAGTGAAGTATGAACCCTGAATGAATAACAGAAATGGTGATGACACAGAAGTGAAAAGTCCATCAGCATTTGAGCTGCTGCTCCTGAGAAAGAGAAACCATAGGCAAGGCAAGGCAAGTTCATTTGTGTCGCACGGTTCAGACACAAGGCAATTCAAAGTGCTGCACAGCAGGAAAAATGCATTCAAATCACAAAGAAATGACAGAAACAGAAATACAATAAAATTATCTAAATTAAAAATATCTAACCAAATCCAAATGTATCTGACCACGTTGGCAGCATTCCAGACATTCCTTCCCATATGTATTTGACAGGTGCAGCATGACAGGCGTCTCCGGGATGGACACATCACTTTTAGATCGATATGTTCCCATATCAGCGCGCTTTCTGCAAACTGCACACGTCTGTGCTGAGCGTATGTTTCTTTTACGACGACTCTCTGGTCGACGCCTCCACCTGATGTGTGGTGCTCATCTTTAACGACGGACCCAGTCTCGTCTGCCCCGCCTTAGATTTAGCTTTAGCTAAACTAATTGTCTCAGACAAAACTCGACCAAAGCTTTAGTGTTAAAACCAGGCTCTTCCTGGTCTTTACAGAAGGCTTAATGCCGACCGACAACCAGCGTGTGTTCTGACCCTGTCCCCAGGCACCTGCCATGAGCTGCGCTTGGACACCAGCACAATGGGCTATTGTGTCCAGCAAAATTATTTACATGTTCAAATGCAATCGATTTAAATAGTACTTTTAGAATTGCAGAGAATTTCTCTAAGAAAGACATTTTGATTTGAATACATTTAAAAGGTGCTATTTTTAAGCTAAAATTTAAAGGTGCAGGGTACTACCTCAAACTAGTCCCAGATACATCTTTTAGTATTTACAATGTCAAAAAAGGGTAACGTGTAAATAATTTAAGACATAAAAGAGAAGAGTGCAAAGAAATATCCTTTCAGTCAAACACAGCTAAACAAAACAGTTTTTAGCTTAGATTTGAACATTGTCAGAGTAGAACCTGTCTCACATCTTCAGGAAGACCAGATTTTAGCTGCATGAAACTGACTCTGGCACCAGCAGGAGGCCGGTCCATGTTTAGTCCTGACTCTGGACACCAGCATGTCCCAGAGTCCTCTGTCCTTAGACAAATGTCCCAGAGTCCTCTGTCCTTAGACAAATGTCCCAGAGTCCTCTGTCCTGTTACGGCAGTTTCCTGTAAACAATGATCAAGTAAAGAGTAACCAGGCAATAACTTGAAGCAGAAACAGAGTCTCTCGGTCTCTCTCAAAAGGTGGAAGTTTATTCACGTGCACAGTGGATAAACACCCTCACTTTCCCTAAGACAAGTTCGTTCTGTCCCTACCTAACCTTACAAGTTACAAAGTACACCTTTTATAGGTGGTAACAAACATAACATAATCACAACCCAAATCAGCTCAAAAAGAGATAGACCAGACTATCACGTCTGTGACGGTTCCAGCTCTCTCTTCAGAGGTTTAATTAAAGACCATTTCCACACTGAATCCGGTCCTGACGCATTAATTGATGATTAAGAGGCGCCGGACAGTAGATATTCAGTATAATCAGGACCTCATATTCTTATCCCATCTGCACACAGGAGAACAACAAAGATATTAATTCCGTGACATGTCATGGCCTAAAACAACATTAGAATGACATGACATGACCCATTTTCTGCCATTACAGTCCCTAGACTAATGTTCCAGAGTCCCTTGTTCTTAGACAAATGTCCCAGAGTCTTCTGTCCTTAGACAAATGTCCCAGAGTCTTCTGTCCTTAGACAAATGTCCCAGAGTCCTCTGTCCTTAGACAAATGTCCCAGAGTCCTCTGTCCTTAGACATAATGTCCCAGAGTCCTCTGTCCTTAGACAAATGTCCCAGAGTCCTCTGTCCTTAGACATAATGTCCCAGAGTCCTCTGTCCTTAGACAAATGTCCCAGAGTCCTCTGTCCTTAGACTAATGTCCCAGAGTCGTCTGTCCTTAGACATAATGTCCCAGAGTCCTCTGTCCTTAGACATAATGTCCCAGAGTCCTCTGTCCTTAGACAAATGTCCCAGAGTCCTCTGTCCTTAGACATAATGTCCCAGAGTCCTCTGTCCTTAGACAAATGTCCCAGAGTCCTCTGTCCTTAGACTAATGTCCCAGAGTCGTCTGTCCTTAGATTAATGTCCCAGAGTCCTCTGTCCTTAGACAAATGTCCCAGAGTCCTCTGTCCTTAGACAAATGTCCCAGAGTCTTCTGTCCTTAGACAAATGTCCCAGAGTCCTCTGTCCTTAGACAAATGTCCCAGAGTCTTCTGTCCTTAGACAAATGTCCCAGAGTCTTCTGTCCTTAGACAAATGTCCCAGAATCCTCTGTCCTTAGACAAATGTCCCAGAGTCTTCTGTCCTTAGACAAATGTCCCAGAGTCTTCTGTCCTTAGACAAATGTCCCAGAGTCCTCTGTCCTTAGACAAATGTCCCAGAGTCCTCTGTCCTTAGACATAATGTCCCAGAGTCCTCTGTCCTTAGACATAATGTCCCAGAGTCCTCTGTCCTTAGACAAATGTCCCAGAGTCCTCTGTCCTTAGACATAATGTCCCAGAGTCCTCTGTCCTTAGACAAATGTCCCAGAGTCCTCTGTCCTTAGACTAATGTCCCAGAGTCCTCTGTCCTTAGACAAATGTCCCAGAGTCCTCTGTCCTTAGACATAATGTCCCAGAGTCCTTTGTCCTTAGACTAATGTCCCAGAGTCCTCTGTCCTTAGACAAATGTCCCAGAGTCCTCTGTCCTTAGACAAATGTCCCAGAGTCCTCTGTCCTTAGACATAATGTCCCAGAGTCCTGTGTCCTTAGACTAATGTCCCAGAGTCGTCTGTCCTTAGATTAATGTCCCAGAGTCCTCTGTCCTTAGACAAATGTCCCAGACTCCTCTGTCCTTAGACAAATGTCCCAGAGTCCTCTGTCCTTAGACAAATGTCCCAGAGTCCTCTGTCCTTAGACAAATGTCCCAGAGTCCTCTGTCCTTAGACTAATGTCCCAGAGTCCTCTGTCCTTAGACTAATGTCCCAGAGTCCTCTGTCCTTAGACTAATGGCCCAGAGTCCTCTGTCCTTAGACTAATGTCCCAGAGTCCTCTGTCCTAAGACTAATGTTCCAGAATCCCTTGTTCTTAGACAAACGTCCCAGAGTCCTCTGTCCTTAGACAAATGTCCCAGAGTCTTCTGTCCTTAGACAAATGTCCCTGAGTCCTCTGTCCTTAGACAAATGTCCCAGAGTCCTCTGTCCTTAGACAAATGTCCCAGAGTCCTGTGTCCTTAGACTAATGTCCCAGAGTCGTCTGTCCTTAGATTAATGTCCCAGAGTCTTCTGTCCTTAGACAAATGTCCCAGAGTCTTCTGTCCTTAGACAAATGTCCCAGAGTCCTCTGTCCTTAGACAAATGTCCCAGAGTCCTCTGTCCTTAGACTAATGTCCCAGAGTCCTCTGTCCTTAGACAAATGTCCCAGAGTCCTCTGTCCCTAGACTAATGTTCCAGAGTCCCTTGTTCTTAGACTAATGTCCCAGAGTCCTCTGTCCTTAGACTAATGTCCCAGAGTCGTCTGTCCTTAGATTAATGTCCCAGAGTCCTCTGTCCTTAGACAAATGTCCCAGAGTCCTCTGTCCTTAGACAAATGTCCCAGAGTCTTCTGTCCTTAGACAAATGTCCCAGAGTCCTCTGTCCTTAGACAAATGTCCCAGAGTCTTCTGTCCTTAGACAAATGTCCCAGAGTCTTCTGTCCTTAGACAAATGTCCCAGAATCATCTGTCCTTAGACAAATGTCCCAGAGTCTTCTGTCCTTAGAAAAATGTCCCAGAGTCTTCTGTCCTTAGACAAATGTCCCAGAGTCCTCTGTCCTTAGACAAATGTCCCAGAGTCCTCTGTCCTTAGACATAATGTCCCAGAGTCCTCTGTCCTTAGACATAATGTCCCAGAGTCCTCTGTCCTTAGACAAATGTCCCAGAGTCCTCTGTCCTTAGACAAATGTCCCAGAGTCCTCTGTCCTTAGACAAATGTCCCAGAGTCCTCTGTCCTTAGACTAATGTCCCAGAGTCCTCTGTCCTTAGACAAATGTCCCAGAGTCCTCTGTCCTTAGACATAATGTCCCAGAGTCCCTTGTTCTTAGATAAATGTCCCAGAGTCCTCTGTCCCTAGACTAATGTTCCAGAGTCCCTTGTTCTTAGACAAATGTCCCAGAGTCCTCTGTCCTTAGACAAATGTCCCGGAGTCCTCTGTCCTTAGACAAATGTCCCAGAGTCCTCTGTCCTTAGACTAATGTCCCAGAGTCCTCTGTCCTTAGACAAATGTCCCAGAGTCCTCTGTCCCTAGACTAATGTTCCAGAGTCCCTTGTTCTTAGACAAATGTCCCAGAGTCCTCTGTCCTTAGACTAATGTCCCAGAGTCGTCTGTCCTTAGATTAATGTCCCAGAGTCCTCTGTCCTTAGACAAATGTCCCAGAGTCCTCTGTCCTTAGACAAATGTCCCAGAGTCTTCTGTCCTTAGACAAATGTCCCAGAGTCCTCTGTCCTTAGACAAATGTCCCAGAGTCTTCTGTCCTTAGACTAATGTCCCAGAGTCTTCTGTCCTTAGACAAATGTCCCAGAGTCCTCTGTCCTTAGACAAATGTCCCAGAGTCCTCTGTCCTTAGACACATGTCCCAGAGTCCTCTGTCCTTAGACAAATGTCCCAGAGTCCTGTGTCCTTAGACTAATGTCCCAGAGTCGTCTGTCCTTAGATTAATGTCCCAGAGTCCTCTGTCCTTAGACAAATGTCCCAGAGTCCTCTGTCCTTAGACAAATGTCCAAGAGTCCTCTGTCCTTAGACATAATGTCCCAGAGTCCTCTGTCCTTAGACAAATGTCCCAGAGTCCTCTGTCCTTAGACAAATGTCCCAGAGTCCTCTGTCCTTAGACTAATGTCCCAGAGTCCTCTGTCCTTAGACTAATGTCCCAGAGTCCTCTGTCCTTAGACAAATGGCCCAGAGTCCTCTGTCCTTAGACTAATGTCCCAGAGTCCTCTGTCCTAAGACTAATGTTCCAGAATCCCTTGTCCTTAGACAAATGTCCCAGAGTCTTCTGTCCTTAGACAAATGTCCCAGAGTCCTCTGTCCTTAGACAAATGTCCCAGAGTCCTCTGTCCTTAGACAAATGTCCCAGAGTCCTGTGTCCTTAGACTAATGTCCCAGAGTCGTCTGTCCTTAGACTAATGTCCCAGAGTCCTCTGTCCTTAGACAAATGTCCCAGAGTCCTCTGTCCCTAGACTAATGTTCCAGAGTCCCTTGTTCTTAGACAAATGTCCCAGAGTCCTCTGTCCTTAGACTAATGTCCCAGAGTCGTCTGTCCTTAGATTAATGTCCCAGAGTCCTCTGTCCTTAGACAAATGTCCCAGAGTCCTCTGTCCTTAGACAAATGTCCCAGAGTCTTCTGTCCTTAGACAAATGTCCCAGAGTCCTCTGTCCTTAGACAAATGTCCCAGAGTCTTCTGTCCTTAGACTAATGTCCCAGAGTCTTCTGTCCTTAGACAAATGTCCCAGAGTCCTCTGTCCTTAGACAAATGTCCCAGAGTCCTCTGTCCTTAGACACATGTCCCAGAGTCCTCTGTCCTTAGACAAATGTCCCAGAGTCCTGTGTCCTTAGACTAATGTCCCAGAGTCGTCTGTCCTTAGATTAATGTCCCAGAGTCCTCTGTCCTTAGACAAATGTCCCAGAGTCCTCTGTCCTTAGACAAATGTCCAAGAGTCCTCTGTCCTTAGACATAATGTCCCAGAGTCCTCTGTCCTTAGACAAATGTCCCAGAGTCCTCTGTCCTTAGACAAATGTCCCAGAGTCCTCTGTCCTTAGACTAATGTCCCAGAGTCCTCTGTCCTTAGACTAATGTCCCAGAGTCCTCTGTCCTTAGACAAATGGCCCAGAGTCCTCTGTCCTTAGACTAATGTCCCAGAGTCCTCTGTCCTAAGACTAATGTTCCAGAATCCCTTGTTCTTAGACAAACGTCCCAGAGTCCTCTGTCCTTAGACAAATGTCCCAGAGTCTTCTGTCCTTAGACAAATGTCCCAGAGTCCTCTGTCCTTAGACAAATGTCCCAGAGTCCTCTGTCCTTAGACAAATGTCCCAGAGTCCTGTGTCCTTAGACTAATGTCCCAGAGTCGTCTGTCCTCAGATTAATGTCCCAGAGTCTTCTGTCCTTAGACAAATGTCCCAGAGTCTTCTGTCCTTAGACAAATGTCCCAGAGTCCTCTGTCCTTAGACAAATGTCCCAGAGTCCTCTGTCCTTAGACTAATGTCCCAGAGTCCTCTGTCCTTAGACAAATGTCCCAGAGTCCTCTGTCCCTAGACTAATGTTCCAGAGTCCCTTGTTCTTAGACAAATGTCCCAGAGTCCTCTGTCCTTGGACAAATGTCCCAGAGTCCTCTGTCCTTAGACAAATGTCCCAGAGTCCTCTGTCCTTAGACAAATGTCCCAGAGTCCTCTGTCCTTAGACTAATGTCCCAGAGTCCTCTGTCCTTAGACTAATGTTCCAGAATCCCTTGTTCTTAGACAAACGTCCCAGAGTCCTCTGTCCTTAGACTAATGTCCCAGAGTCCTCTGTCCTTAGACAAATGTCCCAGAGTCCTCTGTCCCTAGACTAATGTTCCAGAGTCCCTTGTTCTTAGACAAATGTCCCAGAGTCCTCTGTCCTTAGACAAATGTCCCAGAGTCCGCTGTCCTTAGACAAATGTCCCAGAGTCCTCTGTCCTTAGACTAATGTCCCAGAGTCCTCTGTCCTCAGACAAATGTCCCAGAGTCCTCTGTCCCTAGACTAATGTTCCAGAGTCCCTTGTTCTTAGACAAATGTCCCAGAGTCCTCTGTCCTTAGACTAATGTCCCAGAGTCGTCTGTCCTTAGATTAATGTCCCAGAGTCCTCTGTCCTTAGACAAATGTCCCAGAGTCCTCTGTCCTTAGACAAATGTCCCAGAGTCTTCTGTCCTTAGACAAATGTCCCAGAGTCCTCTGTCCTTAGACAAATGTCCCAGAGTCTTCTGTCCTTAGACAAATGTCCCAGAGTCTTCTGTCCTTAGACAAATGTCCCAGAATCCTCTGTCCTTAGACAAATGTCCCAGAGTCTTCTGTCCTTAGACAAATGTCCCAGAGTCTTCTGTCCTTAGACAAATGTCCCAGAGTCCTCTGTCCTTAGACAAATGTCCCAGAGTCCTCTGTCCTTAGACATAATGTCCCAGAGTCCTCTGTCCTTAGACATAATGTCCCAGAGTCCTCTGTCCTTAGACAAATTTCCCAGAGTCCTCTGTCCTTAGACATAATGTCCCAGAGTCCTCTGTCCTTAGACAAATGTCCCAGAGTCCTCTGTCCTTAGACAAATGTCCCAGAGTCCTCTGTCCTTAGACTAATGTCCCAGAGTCCTCTGTCCTTAGACTAATGTCCCAGAGTCCTCTGTCCTTAGACAAATGTCCCAGAGTCCTCTATCCCTAGACTAATGTTCCAGAGTCCCTTGTTCTTAGACAAATGTCCCAGAGTCCTCTGTCCTTAGACAAATGTCCCAGAGTCCTCTGTCCTTAGACAAATGTCCCAGAGTCCTCTGTCCTTAGACAAATGTCCCAGAGTCCTCTGTCCTTAGACTAATGTCCCAGAGTCCTCTGTCCTTAGACAAATGTCCCAGAGTCCTCTGTCCCTAGACTAATGTTCCAGAGTTCCTTGTTCTTAGACAAATGTCCCAGAGTCCTCTGTCCTTAGACTAATGTCCCAGAGTCGTCTGTCCTTAGATTAATGTCCCAGAGTCCTCTGTCCTTAGACAAATGTCCCAGAGTCCTCTGTCCTTAGACAAATGTCCCAGAGTCTTCTGTCCTTAGACAAATGTCCCAGAGTCCTCTGTCCTTAGACAAATGTCCCAGAGTCTTCTGTCCTTAGACAAATGTCCCAGAGTCTTCTGTCCTTAGACAAATGTCCCAGAGTCCTCTGTCCTTAGACAAATGTCCCAGAGTCCTCTGTCCTTAGACATAATGTCCCAGAGTCCTCTGTCCTTAGACAAATGTCCCAGAGTCCTCTGTCCTTAGACATAATGTCCCAGAGTCCTCTGTCCTTAGACAAATGTCCCAGAGTCCTCTGTCCTTAGACAAATTTCCCAGAGTCCTCTGTCCTTAGACTAATGTCCCAGAGTCCTCTGTCCTTAGACAAATGTCCCAGAGTCCTCTGTCCTTAGACATAATGTCCCAGAGTCCTCTGTCCTTAGACTAATGTCCCAGAGTCCTCTGTCCTTAGACTAATGTCCCAGAGTCCTCTGTCCTTAGACAAATGTCCCAGAGTCCTCTGTCCTTAGACATAATGTCCCAGAGTCCTCTGTCCTTAGACAAATGTCCCAGAGTCCTCTGTCCTTAGACAAATGTCCCAGAGTCCTCTGTCCTTAGACTAATGTCCCAGAGTCCTCTGTCCTTAGACTAATGTCCCAGAGTCCTCTGTCCTTAGACAAATGTCCCAGAGTCCTCTATCCCTAGACTAATGTTCCAGAGTCCCTTGTTCTTAGACAAATGTCCCAGAGTCCTCTGTCCTTAGACAAATGTCCCAGAGTCCTCTGTCCTTAGACAAATGTCCCAGAGTCCTCTGTCCTTAGACAAATGTCCCAGAGTCCTCTGTCCTTAGACTAATGTCCCAGAGTCCTCTGTCCTTAGACAAATGTCCCAGAGTCCTCTGTCCCTAGACTAATGTTCCAGAGTTCCTTGTTCTTAGACAAATGTCCCAGAGTCCTCTGTCCTTAGACTAATGTCCCAGAGTCGTCTGTCCTTAGATTAATGTCCCAGAGTCCTCTGTCCTTAGACAAATGTCCCAGAGTCCTCTGTCCTTAGACAAATGTCCCAGAGTCTTCTGTCCTTAGACAAATGTCCCAGAGTCCTCTGTCCTTAGACAAATGTCCCAGAGTCTTCTGTCCTTAGACAAATGTCCCAGAGTCTTCTGTCCTTAGACAAATGTCCCAGAGTCCTCTGTCCTTAGACAAATGTCCCAGAGTCCTCTGTCCTTAGACATAATGTCCCAGAGTCCTCTGTCCTTAGACAAATGTCCCAGAGTCCTCTGTCCTTAGACATAATGTCCCAGAGTCCTCTGTCCTTAGACAAATGTCCCAGAGTCCTCTGTCCTTAGACAAATGTCCCAGAGTCCTCTGTCCTTAGACTAATGTCCCAGAGTCCTCTGTCCTTAGACAAATGTCCCAGAGTCCTCTGTCCTTAGACATAATGTCCCAGAGTCCTCTGTCCTTAGACTAATGTCCCAGAGTCCTCTGTCCTTAGACTAATGTCCCAGAGTCCTCTGTCCTTAGACAAATGTCCCAGAGTCCTCTGTCCTTAGACTAATGTCCCAGAGTCCTCTGTCCTTAGACTAATGTTCCAGAATCCCTTGTTCTTAGACAAACGTCCCAGAGTCCTCTGTCCTTAGACAAATGTCCCAGAGTCCTCTGTCCTTAGACAAATGTCCCAGAGTCCTCTGTCCTTAGACAAATGTCCCAGAGTCCTCTGTCCCTAGACTAATGTTCCAGAGTCCCTTGTTCTTAGATAAATGTCCCAGAGTCCTCTGTCCTTAGACAAATGTCCCAGAGTCCTCTGTCCTTAGACAAATGTCCCAGAGTCCTCTGTCCTTAGACAAATGTCCCAGAGTCCTGTGTCCTTAGACTAATGTCCCAGAGTCGTCTGTCCTTAGATTAATGTCCCAGAGTCCTCTGTCCTTAGACACATGTCCCAGAGTCCTCTGTCCTTAGACAAATGTCCCAGAGTCCTCTGTCCTTAGACATAATGTCCCAGAGTCCTCTGTCCTTAGACAAATGTCCCAGAGTCCTCTGTCCTTAGACTAATGTCCCAGAGTCCTCTGTCCTTAGACAAATGGCCCAGAGTCCTCTGTCCTTAGACTAATGTCCCAGAGTCCTCTGTCCTAAGACTAATGTTCCAGAATCCCTTGTTCTTAGACAAACGTCCCAGAGTCCTCTGTCCTTAGACAAATGTCCCAGAGTCCTCTGTCCTTAGACAAAGGTCCCAGAGTCTTCTGTCCTTAGACAAATGTCCCAGAGTCTTCTGTCCTTAGACAAATGTCCCAGAATCCTCTGTCCTTAGACAAATGTCCCAGAGTCTTCTGTCCTTAGACAAATGTCCCAGAGTCTTCTGTCCTTAGACAAATGTCCCAGAGTCCTCTGTCCTTAGACAAATGTCCCAGAGTCCTCTGTCCTTAGACATAATGTCCCAGAGTCCTCTGTCCTTAGACATAATGTCCCAGAGTCCTCTGTCCTTAGACAAATGTCCCCGAGTCCTCTGTCCTTAGACATAATGTCCCAGAGTCCTCTGTCCTTAGACAAATGTCCCAGAGTCCTCTGTCCTTAGACTAATGTCCCAGAGTCCTCTGTCCTTAGACTAATGTCCCAGAGTCCTCTGTCCTTAGACAAATGTCCCAGAGTCCTCTGTCCCAGAGTCCTCTGTCCTTAGACTAATGTTCCAGAATCCCTTGTTCTTAGACAAATGTCCCAGAGTCCTCTGTCCTTAGACAAATGTCCCAGAGTCCTCTGTCCTTAGACAAATGTCCTAGAGTCCTCTGTCCTTAGACAAATGTCCCAGAGTCCTCTGTCCCTAGACTAATGTTCCAGAGTCCCTTGTTCTTAGACAAATGTCCCAGAGTCCTCTGTCCTTAGACAAATGTCCCAGAGTCCTCTGTCCTTAGACAAATGTCCCAGAGTCCTCTGTCCTTAGACAAATGTCCCAGAGTCCTGTGTCCTTAGACTAATGTCCCAGAGTCGTCTGTCCTTAGATTAATGTCCCAGAGTCCTCTGTCCTTAGACAAATGTCCCAGAGTCCTCTGTCCTTAGACAAATGTCCCAGAGTCCTGTGTCCTTAGACTAATGTCCCAGAGTCCTCTGTCCTTAGACTAATGTTCCAGAATCCCTTGTTCTTAGACAAACGTCCCAGAGTCCTCTGTCCTTAGACAAATGTCCCAGAGTCCTCTGTCCTTAGACTAATGTCCCAGAGTCCTCTGTCCTTAGACAAATGTCCCAGAGTCCTCTGTCCCTAGACTAATGTTCCAGAGTCTTCTGTCCTTAGACAAATGTCCCAGAGTCTTCTGTCCTTAGACAAATGTCCCAGAATCCTCTGTCCTTAGACAAATGTCCCAGAGTCTTCTGTCCTTAGACAAATGTCCCAGAGTCTTCTGTCCTTAGACAAATGTCCCAGAGTCCTCTGTCCTTAGACAAATGTCCCAGAGTCCTCTGTCCTTAGACATAATGTCCCAGAGTCCTCTGTCCTTAGACATAATGTCCCAGAGTCCTCTGTCCTTAGACAAATGTCCCCGAGTCCTCTGTCCTTAGACATAATGTCCCAGAGTCCTCTGTCCTTAGACAAATGTCCCAGAGTCCTCTGTCCTTAGACTAATGTCCCAGAGTCCTCTGTCCTTAGACTAATGTCCCAGAGTCCTCTGTCCTTAGACAAATGTCCCAGAGTCCTCTGTCCCAGAGTCCTCTGTCCTTAGACTAATGTTCCAGAATCCCTTGTTCTTAGACAAACGTCCCAGAGTCCTCTGTCCTTAGACAAATGTCCCAGAGTCCTCTGTCCTTAGACAAATGTCCTAGAGTCCTCTGTCCTTAGACAAATGTCCCAGAGTCCTCTGTCCCTAGACTAATGTTCCAGAGTCCCTTGTTCTTAGACAAATGTCCCAGAGTCCTCTGTCCTTAGACAAATGTCCCAGAGTCCTCTGTCCTTAGACAAATGTCCCAGAGTCCTCTGTCCTTAGACAAATGTCCCAGAGTCCTGTGTCCTTAGACTAATGTCCCAGAGTCGTCTGTCCTTAGATTAATGTCCCAGAGTCCTCTGTCCTTAGACAAATGTCCCAGAGTCCTCTGTCCTTAGACAAATGTCCCAGAGTCCTCTGTCCTTAGACTAATGTCCCAGAGTCCTCTGTCCTTAGACTAATGTCCCAGAGTCCTCTGTCCTTAGACAACAGGCCCAGAGTCCTCTGTCCTTAGACTAATGTCCCAGAGTCCTCTGTCCTAAGACTAATGTTCCAGAATCCCTTGTTCTTAGACAAACGTCCCAGAGTCCTCTGTCCTTAGACAAATGTCCCAGAGTCCTCTGTCCTTAGACAAATGTCCCAGAGTCCTCTGTCCTTAGACAAATGTCCCAGAGTCCTGTGTCCTTATACTAATGTCCCAGAGTCGTCTGTCCTTAGATTAATGTCCCAGAGTCCTCTGTCCTTAGACAAATGTCCCAGAGTCCTCTGTCCTTAGACAAATGTCCCAGAGTCCTCTGTCCTTAGACATAATGTCCCAGAGTCCTCTGTCCTTAGACAAATTTCCCAGAGTCCTCTGTCCTTAGACTAATGTCCCAGAGTCCTCTGTCCTTAGAAAAATGTCCCAGAGTCCTCTGTCCTTAGACTAATGTCCCAGAGTCCTCTGTCCTTAGACTAATGTTCCAGAATCCCTTGTTCTTAGACAAACGTCCCAGAGTCCTCTGTCCTTAGACAAATGTCCCAGAGTCCTCTGTCCTTAGACTAATGTCCCAGAGTCCTCTGTCCTTAGACAAATGTCCCAGAGTCCTCTGTCCCTAGACTAATGTTCCAGAGTCCCTTGTTCTTAAACAAATGTCCCAGAGTCCTCTGTCCTTAGACAAATGTCCCAGAGTCCTCTGTCCTTAGACAAATGTCCCAGAGTCCTCTGTCCTTAGACAAATGTCCCAGAGTCCTGTGTCCTTAGACTAATGTCCCAGAGTCGTCTGTCCTTAGATTAATGTCCCAGAGTCCTCTGTCCTTAGACAAATGTCCCAGAGTCCTCTGTCCTTAGACAAATGTCCCAGAGTCTTCTGTCCTTAGACAAATGTCCCAGAGTCCTCTGTCCTTAGACAAATGTCCCAGAGTATTCTGTCCTTAGACAAATGTCCCAGAGTCTTCTGTCCTTAGACAAATGTCCCAGAGTCCTCTGTCCTTAGACAAATGTCCCAGAGTGTTCTGTCCTTAGACAAATGTCCCAGAGTCTTCTGTCCTTAGACAAATGTCCCAGAGTCCTCTGTCCTTAGACATAATGTCCCAGAGTCCTCTGTCCTTAGACAAATGTCCCAGAGTCCTCTGTCCTTAGACATAATGTCCCAGAGTCCTCTGTCCTTAGACAAATGTCCCAGAGTCCTCTGTCCTTAGACATAATGTCCCAGAGTCCTCTGTCCTTAGACAAATGTCCCAGAGTCCTCTGTCCTTAGACTAATGTCCCAGAGTCCTCTGTCCTAAGACTAATGTTCCAGAATCCCTTGTTCTTAGACAAACGTCCCAGAGTCCTCTGTCCTTAGACTTATGTCCCAGAGTCCTCTGTCCTTAGAAAAATGTCCCAGAGTCCTCTGTCCTTAGACTAATGTCCCAGAGTCCTCTGTCCTTAGACTAATGTTCCAGAATCCCTTGTTCTTAGACAAACGTCCCAGAGTCCTCTGTCCTTAGACAAATATCCCAGAGTCCTCTGTCCTTAGACTAATGTCCCAGAGTCCTATGTCCTTAGACAAATGTCCCAGAGTCCTCTGTCCCTAGACTAATGTTCCAGAGTCCCTTGTTCTTAGACAAATGTCCCAGAGTCCTCTGTCCTTAGACAAATGTCCAAGAGTCCTCTGCCCTTAGACTAATGTCCCAGAGTCCTCTGTCCTTAGACAAATGTCCCAGAGTCCTCTGTCCTTAGACAAATGTCCCAGAGTCCTCTGTCCTTAGACAAATGTCCAAGAGTCCTCTGTCCTTAGACAAATGTCCCAGAGTCCTCTGTCCTTAGACAAATGTCCCAGAGTCCTCTGTACCTAGACTAATGTTCCAGAGTCCCTTGTTCTTAGACAAATGTCCCAGAGTCCTCTGTCCTTAGACAAATGTCCCAGAGTCCTCTGTCCTTAGACTAATGTCCCAGAGTCCTCTGTCCTTAGACAAATGTCCCAGAGTCCTCAGTCCCTAGACTAATGTTCCAGAGTCCCTTGTACTTAGACAAATGTCCCAGAGTCCTCTGTCCTTAGACTAATGTCCCAGAGTCATTTGTCCTTAGATTAATGTCCCAGAGTCCTCTGTCCTTAGACAAATGTCCCAGAGTCCTCTGTCCTTAGACAAATGTCCCAGAGTCTTCTGTCCTTAGACAAATGTCCCAGAGTCCTCTGTCCTTAGACAAATGTCCCAGAGTCTTCTGTCCTTAGACAAATGTCCCAGAGTCTTCTGTCCTTAGACAAATGTCCCAGAATCCTCTGTCCTTAGACAAATGTCCCAGAGTCTTCTGTCCTTAGACAAATGTCCCAGAGTCTTCTGTCCTTAGACAAATGTCCCAGAGTCCTCTGTCCTTAGACAAATGTCCCAGAGTCCTCTGTCCTTAGACATAATGTCCCAGAGTCCTCTGTCCTTAGACATAATGTCCCAGAGTCCTCTGTCCTTAGACAAATATTCCAGAGTCCTCTGTCCTTAGACAAATGTCCCAGAGTCCTCTGTCCTTAGACTAATGTCCCAGAGTCCTCTGTCCTTAGACAAATGTCCCAGAGTCCTCTGTCCCTAGACTAATGTTCCAGAGTCCCTTGTTCTTAGACAAATGTCCCAGAGTCCTCTGTCCTTAGACAAATGTCCCAGAGTCCTCTGTCCTTAGACAAATGTCCCAGAGTCCTCTGTCCTTAGACTAATGTCCCAGAGTCCTTTGTCCTTAGACAAATGTCCCAGAGTCCTCTGTCCCTAGACTAATGTTCCAGAGTCCCTTGTTCTTAGACAAATGTCCCAGAGTCCTCTGTCCTTAGACTAATGTCCCAGAGTCGTCTGTCCTTAGATTAATGTCCCAGAGTCCTCTGTCCTTAGACAAATGTCCCAGAGTCTTCTGTCCTTAGACAAATGTCCCAGAGTCCTCTGTCCTTAGACAAATGTCCCAGAGTCTTCTGTCCTTAGACAAATGTCCCAGAATCCTCTGTCCTTAGACAAATGTCCCAGAGTCTTCTGTCCTTAGACAAATGTCCCAGAGTCCTCTGTCCTTAGACAAATGTCCCAGAGTCCTCTGTCCTTAGACATAATGTCCCAGAGTCCTCTGTCCTTAGACATAATGTCCCAGAGTCCTCTGTCCTTAGACAAATGTCCCAGAGTCCTCTGTCCTTAGACAAATGTCCCAGAGTCCTCTGTCCTTAGACTAATGTCCCAAAGTCCTCTGTCCTTAGACAAATGTCCCAGAGTCCTCTGTCCCTAGACTAATGTTCCAGAGTCCCTTGTTCTTAGACAAATGTCCCAGAGTCCTCTGTCCTTAGACAAATGTCCCAGAGTCCTCTGTCTTTAGACAAATGTCCCAGAGTCCTCTGTCCTTAGACAAATGTCCCAGAGTCCTCTGTCCTTAGACTAATGTCCCAGAGTCCTCTGTCCTTAGACAAATGTCCCAGAGTCCTCTGTCCCTAGACTAATGTTCCAGAGTCCTCTGTCCTTAGACAAATGTCCCAGAGTCCCTTGTTCTTAGACAAATGTCCCAGAGTCCTCTGTCCTTAGACTAATGTCCCAGAGTCGTCTGTCCTTAGATTAATGTCCCAGAGTCCTCTGTCCTTAGACAAATGTCCCAGAGTCTTCTGTCCTTAGACAAATGTCCCAGAGTCCTCTGTCCTTAGACAAATGTCCCAGAGTCTTCTGTCCTTAGACAAATGTCCCAGAGTCTTCTGTCCTTAGACAAATGTCCCAGAATCCTCTGTCCTTAGACAAATGTCCCAGAGTCTTCTGTCCTTAGACAAATGTCCCAGAGTTTTCTGTCCTTAGACAAATGTCCCAGAGTCCTCTGTCCTTAGACAAATGTCCCAGAGTCCTCTGTTCTTAGACATAATGTCCCAGAGTCCTCTGTCCTTAGACATAATGTCCCAGAGTCCTCTGTCCTTAGACAAATGTCCCAGAGTCCTCTGTCCTTAGACATAATGTCCCAGAGTCCTCTGTCCTTAGACAAATGTCCCAGAGTCCTCTGTCCTTAGACTAATGTCCCAGAGTCCTCTGTCCTTAGACAAATGTCCCAGAGTCCTCTGTCCTTAGACTAATGTCCCAGAGTCCTCTGTCCTTAGACTAATGTCCCAGAGTCCTCTGTCCTTAGACAAATGTCCCAGAGTCCTCTGTCCTTAGACTAATGTCCCAGAGTCCTCTGTCCTTAGACTAATGTTCCAGAATCCCTTGTTCTTAGACAAACGTCCCAGAGTCCTCTGTCCTTAGACAAATGTCCCAGAGTCCTCTGTCCTTAGACAAATGTCCCAGAGTCCTCTGTCCTTAGACAAATGTCCCAGAGTCCTCTGTCCCTAGACTAATGTTCCAGAGTCCCTTGTTCTTAGATAAATGTCCCAGAGTCCTCTGTCCTTAGACAAATGTCCCAGAGTCCTCTGTCCTTAGACACATGTCCCAGAGTCCTCTGTCCTTAGACAAATGTCCCAGAGTCCTGTGTCCTTAGACTAATGTCCCAGAGTCGTCTGTCCTTAGATTAATGTCCCAGAGTCCTCTGTCCTTAGACAAATGTCCCAGAGTCCTCTGTCCTTAGACAAATGTCCCAGAGTCCTCTGTCCTTAGACATAATGTCCCAGAGTCCTCTGTCCTTAGACAAATGTCCCAGAGTCCTCTGTCCTTAGACAAATGTCCCAGAGTCCTCTGTCCTTAGACTAATGTCCCAGAGTCCTCTGTCCTTAGACTAATGTCCCAGAGTCATCTGTCCTTAGACAAATGGCCCAGAGTCCTCTGTCCTTAGACTAATGTCCCAGAGTCCTCTGTCCTAAGACTAATGTTCCAGAGTCTTCTGTCCTTAGACAAATGTCCCAGAGTCTTCTGTCCTTAGACAAATGTCCCAGAGTCCTCTGTCCTTAGACAAATGTCCCAGAGTCCTCTGTCCTTAGACAAATGTCCCAGAGTCCTCTGTCCTTAGACAAATGTCCCAGAGTCCTCTGTCCTTAGACATAATGTCCCAGAGTCCTCTGTCCTTAGACAAATGTCCCAGAGTCCTGTGTCCTTAGACTAATGTCCCAGAGTCGTCTGTCCTTAGATTAATGTCCCAGAGTCTTCTGTCCTTAGACAAATGTCCCAGAGTCTTCTGTCCTTAGACAAATGTCCCAGAGTCCTCTGTCCTTAGACAAATGTCCCAGAGTCCTCTGTCCTTAGACTAATGTCCCAGAGTCCTCTGTCCTTAGACAAATGTCCCAGAGTCCTCTGTCCCTAGACTAATATTCCAGAGTCCCTTGTTCTTAGACAAATGTCCCAGAGTCCTCTGTCCTTAGACAAATTTCCCAGAGTCCTCTGTCCTTAGACAAATGTCCCAGAGTCCTCTGTCCTTAGACAAATGTCCCAGAGTCCTCTGTCCTTAGACTGATGTCCCAGAGTCCTCTGTCCTTAGACTAATGTTCCAGAATCCCTTGTTCTTAGACAAACGTCCCAGAGTCCTCTGTCCTTAGACAAATGTCCCAGAGTCCTCTGTCCTTAGACTAATGTCCCAGAGTCCTCTGTCCTTAGACAAATGTCCCAGAGTCCTCTGTCCCTAGACTAATGTTCCAGAGTCCCTTGTTCTTAGACAAATGTCCCAGAGTCCTCTGTCCTTAGACAAATGTCCCAGAGTCCTCTGTCCTTAGACAAATGTCCCAGAGTCCTCTGTCCTTAGACTAATGTCCCAGAGTCCTCTGTCCTTAGACAAATGTCCCAGAGTCCTCTGTCCCTAGACTAATGTCCCAGAGTCCTCTGTCCTTAGACTAATGTCCCAGAGTCGTCTGTCCTTAGATTAATGTCCCAGAGTCCTCTGTCCTTAGACAAATGTCCCAGAGTCCTCTGTCCTTAGACAAATGTCCCAGAGTCTTCTGTCCTTAGACAAATGTCCCAGAATCCTCTGTCCTTAGACAAATGTCCCAGAGTCTTCTGTCCTTACACAAATGTCCCAGAGTCTTCTGTCCTTAGACAAATGTCCCAGAGTCCTCTGTCCTTAGACAAATGTCCCAGAGTCCTCTGTCCTTAGACATAATGTCCCAGAGTCCTCTGTCCTTAGACAAATGTCCCAGAGTCCTCTGTCCTTAGACATAATGTCCCAGAGTCCTCTGTCCTTAGACAAATGTCCCAGAGTCCTCTGTCCTTAGACTAATGTCCCAGAGTCCTCTGTCCTTAGACTAATGTCCCAGAGTCCTCTGTCCTTAGACAAATGTCCCAGAGTCCTCTGTCCCTAGACTAATGTTCCAGAGTCCCTTGTTCTTAGACAAATGTCCCAGAGTCCTCTGTCCTTAGACAAATGTCCCAGAGTCCTCTGTCCTTAGACAAATGTCCCAGAGACCTCTGTCCTTAGACTAATGTCCCAGAGTCCTCTGTCCTTAGACAAATGTCCCAGAGTCCTCTGTCCCTAGACTAATGTTCCAGAGTCCCTTGTTCTTAGACAAATGTCCCAGAGTCCTCTGTCCTTAGACTAATGTCCCAGAGTCGTCTGTCCTTAGATTAATGTCCCAGAGTCCTCTGTCCTTAGACAATTGTCCCAGAGTCCTCTGTCCTTAGACAAATGTCCCAGAGTCTTCTGTCCTTAGACAAATGTCCCAGAGTCCTCTGTCCTTAGACAAATGTCCCAGAGTCTTCTGTCCTTAGACAAATGTCCCAGAGTCTTCTGTCCTTAGACAAATGTCCCAGAATCCTCTGTCCTTAGACAAATGTCCCAGAGTCTTCTGTCCTTAGACAAATGTCCCAGAGTCTTCTGTCCTTAGACAAATTTCCCAGAGTCCTCTGTCCTTAGACAAATGTCCCAGAGTCCTCTGTCCTTAGACATAATGTCCCAGAGTCCTCTGTCCTTAGACATAATGTCCCAGAGTCCTCTGTCCTTAGACAAATGTCCCAGAGTCCTCTGTCCTTAGACATAATGTCCCAGAGTCCTCTGTCCTTAGACAAATGTCCCAGAGTCCTCTGTCCTTAGACAAATGTCCCAGAGTCCTCTGTCCTTAGACTAATGTCCCAGAGTCCTCTGTCCTTAGACAAATGTCCCAGAGTCCTCTGTCCTTAGACATAATGTCCCAGAGTCCTCTGTCCTTAGACTAATGTCCCAGAGTCCTCTGTCCTTAGACTAATGTCCCAGAGTCCTCTGTCCTTAGACAAATGTCCCAGAGTCCTCTGTCCTTAGACTAATGTCCCAGAGTCCTCTGTCCTTAGACTAATGTTCCAGAATCCCTTGTTCTTAGACAAACGTCCCAGAGTCCTCTGTCCTTAGACAAATGTCCCAGAGTCCTCTGTCCTTAGACAAATGTCCCAGAGTCCTCTGTCCTTAGACAAATGTCCCAGAGTCCTCTGTCCCTAGACTAATGTTCCAGAGTCCCTTGTTCTTAGATAAATGTCCCAGAGTCCTCTTTCCTTAGACAAATGTCCCAGAGTCCTCTGTCCTTAGACAAATGTCCCAGAGTCCTCTGTCCTTAGACAAATGTCCCAGAGTCCTGTGTCCTTAGACAAATGTCCCAGAGTCGTCTGTCCTTAGATTAATGTCCCAGAGTCCTCTGTCCTTAGAAAAAATGTCCCAGAGTCCTCTGTCCTTAGACAAATGTCCCAGAGTCCTCTGTCCTTAGACATAATGTCCCAGAGTCCTCTGTCCTTAGACAAATGTCCCAGAGTCCTCTGTCCTTAGACAAATGTCCCAGAGTCCTCTGTCCTTAGACAAATGTCCCAGAGTCTTCTGTCCTTAGACTAATGTCCCAGAGTCCTCTGTCCTTAGACAAATGGCCCAGAGTCCTCTGTCCTTAGACTAATGTCCCAGAGTCGTCTGTCCTTAGATTAATGTCCCAGAGTCTTCTGTCCTTAGACAAATGTCCCAGAGTCCTCTGTCCTTAGACAAATGTCCCAGAGTCCTCTGTCCTTAGACTAATGTCCCAGAGTCCTCTGTCCTTAGACTAATGTCCCAGAGTCCTCTGTCCTTAGACTAATGTTCCAGAATCCCTTGTTCTTAGACAAACGTCCCAGAGTCCTCTGTCCTTAGACAAATGTCCCAGAGTCCTCTGTCCTTAGACTAATGTCCCAGAGTCCTCTGTCCTTAGACAAATGTCCCATAGTCCTCTGTCCCTAGACTAATGTTCCAGAGTCTTCTGTCCTTAGACAAATGTCCCAGAGTCCTCTGTCCTTAGACAAATGTCCCAGAGTCTTCTGTCCTTAGACAAATGTCCCAGAGTCTTCTGTCCTTAGACAAATGTCCAAGAATCCTCTGTCCTTAGACAAATGTCCCAGAGTCCTGTGTCCTTAGACAAATGTCCCAGAGTCGTCTGTCCTTAGATTAATGTCCCAGAGTCCTCTGTCCTTAGAAAAAATGTCCCAGAGTCCTCTGTCCTTAGACAAATGTCCCAGAGTCCTCTGTCCTTAGACATAATGTCCCAGAGTCCTCTGTCCTTAGACAAATGTCCCAGAGTCCTCTGTCCTTAGACAAATGTCCCAGAGTCCTCTGTCCTTAGACAAATGTCCCAGAGTCTTCTGTCCTTAGACTAATGTCCCAGAGTCCTCTGTCCTTAGACAAATGGCCCAGAGTCCTCTGTCCTTAGACTAATGTCCCAGAGTCGTCTGTCCTTAGATTAATGTCCCAGAGTCTTCTGTCCTTAGACAAATGTCCCAGAGTCCTCTGTCCTTAGACAAATGTCCCAGAGTCCTCTGTCCTTAGACTAATGTCCCAGAGTCCTCTGTCCTTAGACTAATGTCCCAGAGTCCTCTGTCCTTAGACTAATGTTCCAGAATCCCTTGTTCTTAGACAAACGTCCCAGAGTCCTCTGTCCTTAGACAAATGTCCCAGAGTCCTCTGTCCTTAGACTAATGTCCCAGAGTCCTCTGTCCTTAGACAAATGTCCCATAGTCCTCTGTCCCTAGACTAATGTTCCAGAGTCTTCTGTCCTTAGACAAATGTCCCAGAGTCCTCTGTCCTTAGACAAATGTCCCAGAGTCTTCTGTCCTTAGACAAATGTCCCAGAGTCTTCTGTCCTTAGACAAATGTCCAAGAATCCTCTGTCCTTAGACAAATGTCCCAGAGTCTTCTGTCCTTAGACAAATGTCCCAGAGTCTTCTGTCCTTAGACAAATGTCCCAGAGTCCTCTGTCCTTAGACAAATGTCCCAGAGTCCTCTGTCCTTAGACATAATGTCCCAGAGTCCTCTGTCCTTAGACATAATGTCCCAGAGTCCTCTGTCCTTAGACAAATGTCCCCGAGTCCTCTGTCCTTAGACATAATGTCCCAGATTCCTCTGTCCTTAGACAAATGTCCCAGAGTCCTCTGTCCTTAGACAAATGTCCCAGAGTCCTCTGTCCTTAGACTAATGTCCCAGAGTCCTCTGTCCTTAGACTAATGTCCCAGAGTCCTCTGTCCTTAGACTAATGTCCCAGAGTCCTCTGTCCTTAGACATAATGTCCCAGAGTCCTCTGTCCTTAGACTAATGTCCCAGAGTCCTCTGTCCTTAGACTAATGTCCCAGAGTCCTCTGTCCTTAGACAAATGTCCCAGAGTCCTCTGTCCTTAGACTAATGTCCCAGAGTCCTCTGTCCTTAGACTAATGTTCCAGAATCCCTTGTTCTTAGACAAACTTCCCAGAGTCCCTTGTTCTTAGACAAATGTCCCAGAGTCCTCTGTCCTTAGACAAATGTCCCAGAGTCCTCTGTCCTTAGACAAATGTCCCAGAGTCCTCTGTCCTTAGACAAATGTCCCAGAGTCCTGTGTCCTTAGACTAATGTCCCAGAGTCGTCTGTCCTTAGACAAATGTCCCAGAGTCCTCTGTCCTTAGACAAATGTCCCAGAGTCCTCTGTCCTTAGACAAATGTCCCAGAGTCCTCTGTCCTTAGACAAATGTCCCAGAGTCCTCTGTCCTTAGACTAATGTCCCAGAGTCCTCTGTCCTTAGACTAATGTCCCAGAGTCCTCTGTCCTTAGACAACAGGCCCAGAGTCCTCTGTCCTTAGACTAATGTCCCAGAGTCCTCTGTCCTAAGACTAATGTTCCAGAATCCCTTGTTCTTAGACAAACGTCCCAGAGTCCTCTGTCCTTAGACAAATGTCCCAGAGTCCTCTGTCCTTAGACAAATGTCCCAGAGTCCTCTGTCCTTAGACAAATGTCCCAGAGTCCTGTGTCCTTAGACTGATGTCCCAGAGTCGTCTGTCCTTAGATTAATGTCCCAGAGTCCTCTGTCCTAAGACTAATGTTCCAGAATCCCTTGTTCTTAGACAAACGTCCCAGAGTCCTCTGTCCTTAGACAAACGTCCCAGAGTCCTCTGTCCTTAGACTAATGTCCCAGAGTCCTCTGTCCTTAGACTAATGTCCCAGAGTCCTCTGTCCTTAGACTAATGTTCCAGAATCCCTTGTTCTTAGACAAACGTCCCAGAGTCCTCTGTCCTTAGACAAATGTCCCAGAGTCCTCTGTCCTTAGACAAATGTCCCAGAGTCCTCTGTCCCTAGACTAATGTTCCAGAGTCCCTTGTTCTTAGACAAATGTCCCAGAGTCCTCTGTCCTTAGACAAATGTCCCAGAGTCCTCTGTCCTTAGACAAATGTCCCAGAGTCCTCTGTCCTTAGACAAATGTCCCAGAGTCCTGTGTCCTTAGACTAATGTCCCAGAGTCGTCTGTCCTTAGACAAATGTCCCAGAGTCATCTGTCCTTAGACAAATGTCCCAGAGTCCTCTGTCCTTAGACAAATGTCCCAGAGTCCTCTGTCCTTAGACAAATGTCCCAGAGTCTTCTGTCCTTAGACTAATGTCCCAGAGTCCTCTGTCCTTAGACTAATGTCCCAGAGTCCTCTGTCCTTAGACAACAGGCCCAGAGTCCTCTGTCCTTAGACTAATGTCCCAGAGTCCTCTGTCCTAAGACTAATGGTCCAGAATCCCTTGTTCTTAGACAAATGTCCCAGAGTCCTCTGTCCTTAGACTAATGTCCCAGAGTCCTCTGTCCTTAGACTAATGTTCCAGAATCCCTTGTTCTTAGACAAACGTCCCAGAGTCCTCTGTCCTTAGACAAATGTCCCAGAGTCCTCTGTCCTTAGACAAATGTCCCAGAGTCCTCTGTCCTTAGACAAATGTCCCAGAGTCCTCTGTCCCTAGACTAATGTTCCAGAGTCCCTTGTTCTTAGACAAATGTCCCAGAGTCCTCTGTCCTTAGACAAATGTCCCAGAGTCCTCTGTCCTTAGACAAATGTCCCAGAGTCCTCTGTCCTTAGACAAATGTCCCAGAGTCCTGTGTCCTTAGACTAATGTCCCAGAGTCGTCTGTCCTTAGACAAATGTCCCAGAGTCCTCTGTCCTTAGACAAATGTCCCAGAGTCCTCTGTCCTTAGACAAATGTCCCAGAGTCCTCTGTCCTTAGACAAATGTCCCAGAGTCTTCTGTCCTTAGACTAATGTCCCAGAGTCCTCTGTCCTTAGACTAATGTCCCAGAGTCCTCTGTCCTTAGACAACAGGCCCAGAGTCCTCTGTCCTTAGACTAATGTCCCAGAGTCCTCTGTCCTAAGACTAATGGTCCAGAATCCCTTGTTCTTAGACAAACGTCCCAGAGTCCTCTGTCCTTAGACAAATGTCCCAGAGTTCTCTGTCCTTAGACAAATGTCCCAGAGTCCTCTGTCCTTAGACAAATGTCCCAGAGTCCTCTGTCCTTAGACTAATGTTCCAGAATCCCTTGTTCTTAGACAAATGTCCCAGAGTCCTCTGTCCTTAGACAAATGTCCCCGAGTCCTCTGTCCTTAGACATAATGTCCCAGATTCCTCTGTCCTTAGACAAATGTCCCAGAGTCCTCTGTCCTTAGACAAATGTCCCAGAGTCCTCTGTCCTTAGACTAATGTCCCAGAGTCCTCTGTCCTTAGACTAATGTCCCAGAGTCCTCTGTCCTTAGACAAATGTCCCAGAGTCCTCTGTCCTTAGACATAATGTCCCAGAGTCCTCTGTCCTTAGACTAATGTCCCAGAGTCCTCTGTCCTTAGACTAATGTCCCAGAGTCCTCTGTCCTTAGACAAATGTCCCAGAGTCCTCTGTCCTTAGACTAATGTCCCAGAGTCCTCTGTCCTTAGACTAATGTTCCAGAATCCCTTGTTCTTAGACAAACTTCCCAGAGTCCCTTGTTCTTAGACAAATGTCCCAGAGTCCTCTGTCCTTAGACAAATGTCCCAGAGTCCTCTGTCCTTAGACAAATGTCCCAGAGTCCTCTGTCCTTAGACAAATGTCCCAGAGTCCTGTGTCCTTAGACTAATGTCCCAGAGTCGTCTGTCCTTAGACAAATGTCCCAGAGTCCTCTGTCCTTAGACAAATGTCCCAGAGTCCTCTGTCCTTAGACAAATGTCCCAGAGTCCTCTGTCCTTAGACAAATGTCCCAGAGTCCTCTGTCCTTAGACTAATGTCCCAGAGTCCTCTGTCCTTAGACTAATGTCCCAGAGTCCTCTGTCCTTAGACAACAGGCCCAGAGTCCTCTGTCCTTAGACTAATGTCCCAGAGTCCTCTGTCCTAAGACTAATGTTCCAGAATCCCTTGTTCTTAGACAAACGTCCCAGAGTCCTCTGTCCTTAGACAAATGTCCCAGAGTCCTCTGTCCTTAGACAAATGTCCCAGAGTCCTCTGTCCTTAGACAAATGTCCCAGAGTCCTGTGTCCTTAGACTGATGTCCCAGAGTCGTCTGTCCTTAGATTAATGTCCCAGAGTCCTCTGTCCTAAGACTAATGTTCCAGAATCCCTTGTTCTTAGACAAACGTCCCAGAGTCCTCTGTCCTTAGACAAATGTCCCAGAGTCCTCTGTCCTTAGACATAATGTCCCAGAGTCCTCTGTCCTTAGACTAATGTCCCAGAGTCCTCTGTCCTTAGACTAATGTCCCAGAGTCCTCTGTCCTTAGACAAATGTCCCAGAGTCCTCTGTCCTTAGACTAATGTCCCAGAGTCCTCTGTCCTTAGACTAATGTTCCAGAATCCCTTGTTCTTAGACAAACGTCCCAGAGTCCTCTGTCCTTAGACAAATGTCCCAGAGTCCTCTGTCCTTAGACAAATGTCCCAGAGTCCTCTGTCCTTAGACAAATGTCCCAGAGTCCTCTGTCCCTAGACTAATGTTCCAGAGTCCCTTGTTCTTAGACAAATGTCCCAGAGTCCTCTGTCCTTAGACAAATGTCCCAGAGTCCTCTGTCCTTAGACAAATGTCCCAGAGTCCTCTGTCCTTAGACAAATGTCCCAGAGTCCTGTGTCCTTAGACTAATGTCCCAGAGTCGTCTGTCCTTAGACAAATGTCCCAGAGTCCTCTGTCCTTAGACAAATGTCCCAGAGTCCTCTGTCCTTAGACAAATGTCCCAGAGTCCTCTGTCCTTAGACAAATGTCCCAGAGTCCTCTGTCCTTAGACAAATGTCCCAGAGTCTTCTGTCCTTAGACTAATGTCCCAGATTCCTCTGTCCTTAGACTAATGTCCCAGAGTCCTCTGTCCTTAGACAACAGGCCCAGAGTCCTCTGTCCTTAGACTAATGTCCCAGAGTCCTCTGTCCTAAGACTAATGGTCCAGAATCCCTTGTTCTTAGACAAACGTCCCAGAGTCCTCTGTCCTTAGACAAATGTCCCAGAGTTCTCTGTCCTTAGACAAATGTCCCAGAGTCCTCTGTCCTTAGACAAATGTCCCAGAGTCCTGTGTCCTTAGACTGATGTCCCAGAGTCGTCTGTCCTTAGATTAATGTCCCAGAGTCCTCTGTCCTAAGACTAATGTTCCAGAATCCCTTGTTCTTAGACAAACGTCCCAGAGTCCTCTGTCCTTAGACAAATGTCCCAGAGTCCTCTGTCCTTAGACTAATGTCCCAGAGTCCTCTGTCCTTAGACAAATGTCCCAGAGTCCTCTGTCCCTAGACTAATGTTCCAGAGTCCCTTGTTCTTAGACAAATGTCCCAGAGTCCTCTGTCCTTAGACAAATGTCCCAGAGTCCTCTGTCCTTAGACAAATGTCCCAGAGTCCTCTGTCCTTAGACTAATGTCCCAGAGTCGTCTGTCCTTAGATTAATGTCCCAGAGTCCTCTGTCCTTAGACAAATGTCCCAGAGTCCTCTGTCCTTAGACAAATGTCCCAGAGTCTTCTGTCCTTAGACAAATGTCCCAGAGTCCTCTGTCCTTAGACAAATGTCCCAGAGTCTTCTGTCCTTAGACAAATGTCCCAGAGTCTTCTGTCCTTAGACAAATGTCCCAGAGTCCTCTGTCCTTAGACAAATGTCCCAGAGTCTTCTGTCCTTAGACAAATGTCCCAGAGTCCTCTGTCCTTAGACATAATGTCCCAGAGTCCTCTGTCCTTAGACAAATGTCCCAGAGTCCTCTGTCCTTAGACATAATGTCCCAGAGTCCTCCCTCCTTAGACATAATGTCCCAGAGTCCTCTGTCCTTAGACAAATGTCCCAGAGTCCTCTGTCCTTAGACTAATGTCCCAGAGTCATCTGTCCTTAGACTAATGTCCCAGAGTCCTCTGTCCTTAGACAAATGTCCCAGAGTCCTCTGTCCTTAGACATAATGTCCCAGAGTCCTCTGTCCTTAGACTAATGTCCCAGAGTCCTCTGTCCTTAGACTAATGTCCCAGAGTCCTCTGTCCTTAGACAAATGTCCCAGAGTCCTCTGTCCTTAGACTAATGTCCCAGAGTCCTCTGTCCTTAGACTAATGTTCCAGAATCCCTTGTTCTTAGACAAACGTCCCAGAGTCCTCTGTCCTTAGACAAATGTCCCAGAGTCCTCTGTCCTTAGACAAATGTCCCAGAGTCCTCTGTCCTTAGACAAATGTCCCAGAGTCCTCTGTCCCTAGACTAATGTTCCAGAGTCCCTTGTTCTTAGACAAATGTCCCAGAGTCCTCTGTCCTTAGACAAATGTCCCAGAGTCCTCTGTCCTTAGACAAATGTCCCAGAGTCCTCTGTCCTTAGACAAATGTCCCAGAGTCCTGTGTCCTTAGACTAATGTCCCAGAGTCGTCTGTCCTTAGATTAATGTCCCAGAGTCCTCTGTCCTTAGACAAATGTCCCAGAGTCCTCTGTCCTTAGACAAATGTCCCAGAGTCCTCTGTCCTTAGACAAATGTCCCAGAGTCCTCTGTCCTTAGACTAATGTCCCAGAGTCCTCTGTCCTTAGACAACAGGCCCAGAGTCCTCTGTCCTTAGACAAATGTCCCAGAGTCCTCTGTCCTTAGACAAATGTCCCAGAGTCCTCTGTCCCTAGACTAATGTTCCAGAGTCCCTTGTTCTTAGACAAATGTCCCAGAGTCCTCTGTCCTTAGACAAATGTCCCAGAGTCCTCTGTCCTTAGACAAATGTCCAAGAGTCCCGTGTCCTTAGACTAATGTCCCAGAGTCGTCTGTCCTTAGATTAATGTCCCAGAGTCCTCTGTCCTTAGACAAATGTCCCAGAGTCCTCTGTCCTTAGACAAATGTCCCAGAGTCCTCTGTCCTTAGACATAATGTCCCAGAGTCCTCTGTCCTTAGACAAATGTCCCAGAGTCCTCTGTCCCTAGACTAATGTTCCAGAGTCCCTTGTTCTTAGACAAATGTCCCAGAGTCCTCTGTCCTTAGACAAATGTCCCAGAGTCCTCTGTCCTTAGACAAATGTCCCAGAGTCCTGTGTCCTTAGACTAATGTCCCAGAGTCGTCTGTCCTTAGATTAATGTCCCAGAGTCCTCTGTCCTTAGACAAATGTCCCAGAGTCCTCTGTCCTTAGACAAATGTCCCAGAGTCCTCTGTCCTTAGACATAATGTCCCAGAGTCCTCTGTCCTTAGACAAATGTCCCAGAGTCCTCTGTCCTTAGACAAATGTCCCAGAGTCCTCTTTCCTTAGACTAATGTCCCAGAGTCCTCAGTCCTTAGACTAATGTCCCAGAGTCCTCTGTCCTAAGACTAATGTTCCAGAATCCCTTGTTCTTAGACAAACGTCCCAGAGTCCTCTGTCCTTAGACTAATGTCCCAGAGTCGTCTGTCCTTAGATTAATGTCCCAGAGTCCTCTGTCCTTAGACAAATGTCCCAGAGTCCTCTGTCCTTAGACAAATGTCCCAGAGTCCTCTGTCCTTAGACGTAATGTCCCAGAGTCCTCTGTCCTTAGACAAATGTCCCAGAGTCCTCTGTCCTTAGACAAATGTCCCAGAGTCCTCTGTCCTTAGACTAATGTCCCAGAGTCCTCTGTCCTTAGACTAATGTCCCAGAGTCCTCTGTCCTAAGACTAATGTTCCAGAATCCCTTGTTCTTAGACAAACGTCCCAGAGTCCTCTGTCCTTAGACAAATGTCCCAGAGTCCTGTGTCCTTAGACTAATGTCCCAGAGTCCTCTGTCCTTAGATTAATGTCCCAGAGTCCTCTGTCCTTAGACAAATGTCCCAGAGTCCTGTGTCCTTAGACTAATGTCCCAGAGTCGTCTGTCCTTAGATTAATGTCCCAGAGTCCTCTGTCCTTAGACAAATGTCCCAGAGTCCTCTGTCCTTAGACAAATGTCCCAGAGTATTCTGTCCTTAGACAAATGTCCCAGAGTCTTCTGTCCTTAGACAAATGTCCCAGAGTCTTCTGTCCTTAGACAAATGTCCCAGAGTCCTCTGTCCTTAGACAAATTTCCCAGAGTCTTCTGTCCTTAGACAAATGTCCCAGAGTCTCCTGTCCTTAGACAAATGTCCCAGAGTCCTCTGTCCTTAGACATAATGTCCCAGAGTCCTCTGTCCTTACACAAATGTCCCAGAGTCCTCTGTCCTTAGACATAATGTCCCAGAGTCCTCTGTCCTTAGACATAATGTCCCAGAGTCCTCTGTCCTTAGACAAATGTCCCAGAGTCCTCTGTCCTTAGACATAATGTCCCAGAGTCCTCTGTCCTTAGACAAATGTCCCAGAGTCCTCTGTCCTTAGACTAATGTCCCAGAGACCTCTGTCCTTAGACTAATGTCCCAGAGTCCTCTGTCCTTAGACAAATGTCCCAGAGTCCTCTGTCCTTAGACTAATGTCCCAGAGTCCTCTGTCCTAAGACTAATGTTCCAGAATCCCTTGTTCTTAGACAAACATCCCAGAGTCCTCTGTCCTTAGACAAATGTCCCAGAGTCCTCTGTCCCTAGACTAATGTTCCAGAGTCCCTTGTTCTTAGACAAATGTCCCAGAGTCCTCTGTCCTTAGACAAATGTCCCAGAGTCCTCTGTCCTTAGACAAATGTCCCAGAGTCCTGTGTCCTTAGACTAATGTCCCAGAGTCGTCTGTCCTTAGATTAATGTCCCAGAGTCCTCTGTCCTTAGACAAATGTCCCAGAGTCCTCTGTCCTTAGACAAATGTCCCAAAGTCCTCTGTCCTTAGACATAATGTCCCAGAGTCCTCTGTCCTTAGACAAATGTCCCAGAGTCCTCTGTCCTTAGACAAATGTCCCAGAGTCCTCTGTCCTTAGACTAATGTCCCAGAGTCCTCTGTCCTTAGACTAATGTCCCAGAGTCCTCTGTCCTAAGACTAATGTTCCAGAATCCCTTGTTCTTAGACAAACGTCCCAGAGTCCTCTGTCCTTAGACAAATGTCCCAGAGTCCTCTGTCCTTAGACAAATGTCCCAGAGTCCTCTGTCCTTAGACTAATGTCCCAGAGTCCTCTGTCCTTAGATTAATGTCCCAGAGTCCTCTGTCCTTAGACGAATGTCCCAGAGTCCTCTGTCCTTAGACAAATGTCCCAGAGTCCTCTGTCCTTAGACTAATGTCCCAGAGTCCTCTGTCCTTAGACAAATGTCCAAGAGTCCTCTGTCCCTAGACTAATGTTCCAGAGTCCCTTGTTCTTAGACAAATGTCCCAGAGTCCTCTGTCCTTAGACAAAATTCCCAGAGTCCTCTGTCCTTAGACAAATGTCCCAGAGTCCTCTGTCCTTAGACAAATGTGCCAGAGTCCTCTGTCCTTAGACAAATGTCCCAGAGTCCTGTGTCCTTAGACTAATGTCCCAGAGTCGTCTGTCCTTAGATTAATGTCCCAGAGTCCTCTGTCCTTAGACAAATGTCCCAGAGTCCTCTGTCCTTAGACAAATGTCCCAGAGTATTCTGTCCTTAGACAAATTTCCCAGAGTCTTCTGTCCTTAGACAAATGTCCCAGAGTCTCCTGTCCTTAGACAAATGTCCCAGAGTCCTCTGTCCTTAGACATAATGTCCCAGAGTCCTCTGTCCTTAGACAAATGTCCCAGAGTCCTCTGTCCTTAGACATAATGTCCCAGAGTCCTCTGTCCTTAGACATAATGTCCCAGAGTCCTCTGTCCTTAGACAAATGTCCCAGAGTCCTCTGTCCTTACACATAATGTCCCAGAGTCCTCTGTCCTTAGACAAATGTCCCAGAGTCCTCTTTCCTTAGACTAATGTCCCAGAGACCTCTGTCCTTAGACTAATGTCCCAGAGTCCTCTGTCCTTAGACAAATGTCCCAGAGTCCTCTGTCCTTAGACTAATGTCCCAGAGTCCTCTGTCCTAAGACTAATGTTCCAGAATCCCTTGTTCTTAGACAAACATCCCAGAGTCCTCTGTCCTTAGACAAATGTCCCAGAGTCCTCTGTCCTTAGACTAATGTCCCAGAGTCCTCTGTCCTTAGACAAATGTCCCAGAGTCCTCTGTCCCTAGACTAATGTTCCAGAGTCCCTCTTTCTTAGACAAATGTCCCAGAGTCCTCTGTCCTTAGACAAATGTCCCAGAGTCCTCTGTCCTTAGACAAATGTCCCAGAGTCCTCTGTCCTTAAACAAATGTCCCAGAGTCCTCTGTCCTTAGACTAATGTCCCAGAGTCATCTGTCCTTAGACTAATGTCCCAGAGTCCTCTGTCCTTAGACAAATGTCCCAGAGTCCTCTGTCCTTAGACTAATGTCCCAGAGTCCTCTGTCCCTAGACTAATGTCCCAGAGTCCCTTGTTCTTAGACAAATGTCCCAGAGTCCTGTGTCCTTAGACTAATGTCCCAGAGTCCTCTGTCCTTAGACGAATGTCTCAGAGTCCCTTGTTCTTAGACAAATGTCCCAGAGTCCTCTGTCCTTAGACAAATGTCCCAGAGTCCTCTGTCCTTAGACAAATGTCCCAGAGTCCTCTGTCCTTAGACAAATGTCCCAGAGTCTTCTGTCCTTAGACAAATGTCCCAGAGTCCTCTGTCCTTAGACAAATGTCCCAGAGTCCTCTGTCCTTAGACAAATGTCCCAGAGTCCTCTGTCCTTAGACAAATGTCCCAGAGTCCTCTGTCCTTAGACATAATGTCCCAGAGTCCTCTGTCCTTAGACAAATGTCCCAGAGTCCTCTGTCCTTAGACAAATGTCCCAGAGTCCTCTGTCCTTAGACTAATGTCCCAGAGTCCTCTGTCCTTAGACTAATGTCCCAGAGTCCTCTGTCCTAAGACTAATGTTCCAGAATCCCTTGTTCTTAGACAAATGTCCCAGAGTCCTCTGTCCTTAGACTAATGTCCCAGAGTCCTCTGTCCTTAGACTAATGTCCCAGAGTCCTCTGTCCTAAGACTAATGTTCCAGAATCCCTTGTTCTTAGACAAACGTCCCAGAGTCCTCTGTCCTTAGACAAATGTCCCAGAGTCCTGTGTCCTTAGACTAATGTCCCAGAGTCCTCTGTCCTTAGATTAATGTCCCAGAGTCCTCTGTCCTTAGACAAATGTCCCAGAGTCCTGTGTCCTTAGACTAATGTCCCAGAGTCGTCTGTCCTTAGATTAATGTCCCAGAGTCCTCTGTCCTTAGACAAATGTCCCAGAGTCCTCTGTCCTTAGACAAATGTCCCAGAGTATTCTGTCCTTAGACAAATGTCCCAGAGTCTTCTGTCCTTAGACAAATGTCCCAGAGTCTTCTGTCCTTAGACAAATGTCCCAGAGTCCTCTGTCCTTAGACAAATTTCCCAGAGTCTTCTGTCCTTAGACAAATGTCCCAGAGTCTCCTGTCCTTAGACAAATGTCCCAGAGTCCTCTGTCCTTAGACATAATGTCCCAGAGTCCTCTGTCCTTACACAAATGTCCCAGAGTCCTCTGTCCTTAGACATAATGTCCCAGAGTCCTCTGTCCTTAGACATAATGTCCCAGAGTCCTCTGTCCTTAGACAAATGTCCCAGAGTCCTCTGTCCTTAGACATAATGTCCCAGAGTCCTCTGTCCTTAGACAAATGTCCCAGAGTCCTCTGTCCTTAGACTAATGTCCCAGAGACCTCTGTCCTTAGACTAATGTCCCAGAGTCCTCTGTCCTTAGACAAATGTCCCAGAGTCCTCTGTCCTTAGACTAATGTCCCAGAGTCCTCTGTCCTAAGACTAATGTTCCAGAATCCCTTGTTCTTAGACAAACATCCCAGAGTCCTCTGTCCTTAGACAAATGTCCCAGAGTCCTCTGTCCTTAGACTAATGTCCCAGAGTCCTCTGTCCTTAGACAAATGTCCCAGAGTCCTCTGTCCTTAGACAAATGTCCCAGAGTCCTCTGTCCCTAGACTAATGTTCCAGAGTCCCTTGTTCTTAGACAAATGTCCCAGAGTCCTCTGTCCTTAGACAAATGTCCCAGAGTCCTCTGTCCTTAGACAAATGTCCCAGAGTCCTGTGTCCTTAGACTAATGTCCCAGAGTCGTCTGTCCTTAGATTAATGTCCCAGAGTCCTCTGTCCTTAGACAAATGTCCCAGAGTCCTCTGTCCTTAGACAAATGTCCCAAAGTCCTCTGTCCTTAGACATAATGTCCCAGAGTCCTCTGTCCTTAGACAAATGTCCCAGAGTCCTCTGTCCTTAGACAAATGTCCCAGAGTCCTCTGTCCTTAGACTAATGTCCCAGAGTCCTCTGTCCTTAGACTAATGTCCCAGAGTCCTCTGTCCTAAGACTAATGTTCCAGAATCCCTTGTTCTTAGACAAACGTCCCAGAGTCCTCTGTCCTTAGACAAATGTCCCAGAGTCCTCTGTCCTTAGACAAATGTCCCAGAGTCCTCTGTCCTTAGACAAATGTCCCAGAGTCCTGTGTCCTTAGACTAATGTCCCAGAGTCCTCTGTCCTTAGATTAATGTCCCAGAGTCCTCTGTCCTTAGACGAATGTCCCAGAGTCCTCTGTCCTTAGACAAATGTCCCAGAGTCCTCTGTCCTTAGACTAATGTCCCAGAGTCCTCTGTCCTTAGACAAATGTCCCAGAGTCCTCTGTCCCTAGACTAATGTTCCAGAGTCCCTTGTTCTTAGACAAATGTCCCAGAGTCCTCTGTCCTTAGACAAAATTCCCAGAGTCCTCTGTCCTTAGACAAATGTCCCAGAGTCCTCTGTCCTTAGACAAATGTGCTAGAGTCCTCTGTCCTTAGACAAATGTCCCAGAGTCCTGTGTCCTTAGACTAATGTCCCAGAGTCGTCTGTCCTTAGATTAATGTCCCAGAGTCCTCTGTCCTTAGACAAATGTCCCAGAGTCCTCTGTCCTTAGACAAATGTCCCAGAGTATTCTGTCCTTAGACAAATGTCCCAGAGTCTTCTGTCCTTAGACAAATGTCCCAGAGTCTTCTGTCCTTAGACAAATGTCCCAGAGTCCTCTGTCCTTAGACAAATTTCCCAGAGTCTTCTGTCCTTAGACAAATGTCCCAGAGTCTCCTGTCCTTAGACAAATGTCCCAGAGTCCTCTGTCCTTAGACATAATGTCCCAGAGTCCTCTGTCCTTAGACAAATGTCCCAGAGTCCTCTGTCCTTAGACATAATGTCCCAGAGTCCTCTGTCCTTAGACATAATGTCCCAGAGTCCTCTGTCCTTAGACAAATGTCCCAGAGTCCTCTGTCCTTAGACATAATGTCCCAGAGTCCTCTGTCCTTAGACAAATGTCCCAGAGTCCTCTTTCCTTAGACTAATGTCCCAGAGACCTCTGTCCTTAGACTAATGTCCCAGAGTCCTCTGTCCTTAGACAAATGTCCCAGAGTCCTCTGTCCTTAGACTAATGTCCCAGAGTCCTCTGTCCTAAGACTAATGTTCCAGAATCCCTTGTTCTTAGACAAACATCCCAGAGTCCTCTGTCCTTAGACAAATGTCCCAGAGTCCTCTGTCCTTAGACTAATGTCCCAGAGTCCTCTGTCCTTAGACAAATGTCCCAGAGTCCTCTGTCCCTAGACTAATGTTCCAGAGTCCCTCTTTCTTAGACAAATGTCCCAGAGTCCTCTGTCCTTAGACAAATGTCCCAGAGTCCTCTGTCCTTAGACAAATGTCCCAGAGTCCTCTGTCCTTAAACAAATGTCCCAGAGTCCTCTGTCCTTAGACTAATGTCCCAGAGTCATCTGTCCTTAGACTAATGTCCCAGAGTCCTCTGTCCTTAGACAAATGTCCCAGAGTCCTCTGTCCTTAGACTAATGTCCCAGAGTCCTCTGTCCCTAGACTAATATCCCAGAGTCCCTTGTTCTTAGACAAATGTCCCAGAGTCCTGTGTCCTTAGACTAATGTCCCAGAGTCCTCTGTCCTTAGACGAATGTCTCAGAGTCCCTTGTTCTTAGACAAATGTCCCAGAGTCCTCTGTCCTTAGACAAATGTCCCAGAGTCCTCTGTCCTTAGACAAATGTCCCAGAGTCTTCTGTCCTTAGACAAATGTCCCAGAGTCCTCTGTCCTTAGACAAATGTCCCAGAGTCTTCTGTCCTTAGACAAATGTCCCAGAGTCTTCTGTCCTTAGACAAATGTCCCAGAGTCCTCTGTCCTTAGACAAATGTCCCAGAGTCTTCTGTCCTTAGACAAATGTCCCAGAGTCTTCTGTCCTTAGACAAATGTCCCAGAGTCCTCTGTCCTTAGACTAATGTCCCAGAGTCCTCTTTCCCTAGACTAATGTCCCAGAGTCCCTTGTTCTTAGACAAATGTCCCAGAGTCCTCTGTCCTTAGACAAATGTCCCAGAGTACTCTGTCCTTAGACTAATGTCCCATAGTCCTCTGTCCTTAGACTAATGTCCCAGAGTCCTCTGTCCTTAGACAAATGTCCCAGAGTCCTCTGTCCTTAGACTAATGTCCCAGAGTCCTCTGTCCTTAGACTAATGTCCCAGAGTCCTCTGTCCTTAGACTAATGTTCCAGAATCCCTTGTTCTTAGACAAACGTCCCAGAGTCCTCTGTCCTTAGACAAATGTCCCAGAGTCCTCTGTCCTTAGACTAATGTCCCAGAGTCCTCTGTCCTTAGACAAATGTCCCAGAGTCCTCTGTCCTCAGACTAATGTCCCAGAGTCCTCTGTCCTTAGACAAATGTCCCAGAGTCCTCTGTCCTTAGACAAATGTGCCAGAGTCCTCTGTCCTTAGACAAATGTCCCAGAGTCCTGTGTCCTTAGACTAATGTCCCAGAGTCGTCTGTCCTTAGACAAATGTCCCAGAGTCCTCTGTCCTTAGACAAATGTCCCAGAGTCCTCTGTCCTTAGACAAATGTCCCAGAGTATTCTGTCCTTAGACAAATGTCCCAGAGTCTTCTGTCCTTAGACAAATGTCCCAGAGTCTTCTGTCCTTAGACAAATGTCCCAGAGTCCTCTGTCCTTAGACAAATTTCCCAGAGTCTTCTGTCCTTAGACAAATGTCCCAGAGTCTCCTGTCCTTAGACAAATGTCCCAGAGTCCTCTGTCCTTAGACATAATGTCCCAGAGTCCTCTGTCCTTAGACAAATGTCCCAGAGTCCTCTGTCCTTAGACATAATGTCCCAGAGTCCTCTGTCCTTAGACATAATGTCCCAGAGTCCTCTGTCCTTAGACAAATGTCCCAGAGTCCTCTGTCCTTAGACATAATGTCCCAGAGTCCTCTGTCCTTAGACAAATGTCCCAGAGTCCTCTTTCCTTAGACTAATGTCCCAGAGACCTCTGTCCTTAGACTAATGTCCCAGAGTCCTCTGTCCTTAGACAAATGTCCCAGAGTCCTCTGTCCTTAGACTAATGTCCCAGAGTCCTCTGTCCTTAGACAAATGTCCCAGAGTCCTCTGTCCTTAGACAAATGTCCCAGAGTATTCTGTCCTTAGACAAATGTCCCAGAGTCTTCTGTCCTTAGACAAATGTCCCAGAGTCTTCTGTCCTTAGACAAATGTCCCAGAGTCCTCTGTCCTTAGACAAATTTCCCAGAGTCTTCTGTCCTTAGACAAATGTCCCAGAGTCTCCTGTCCTTAGACAAATGTCCCAGAGTCCTCTGTCCTTAGACATAATGTCCCAGAGTCCTCTGTCCTTAGACAAATGTCCCAGAGTCCTCTGTCCTTAGACATAATGTCCCAGAGTCCTCTGTCCTTAGACATAATGTCCCAGAGTCCTCTGTCCTTAGACAAATGTCCCAGAGTCCTCTGTCCTTAGACATAATGTCCCAGAGTCCTCTGTCCTTAGACAAATGTCCCAGAGTCCTCTTTCCTTAGACTAATGTCCCAGAGACCTCTGTCCTTAGACTAATGTCCCAGAGTCCTCTGTCCTTAGACAAATGTCCCAGAGTCCTCTGTCCTTAGACTAATGTCCCAGAGTCCTCTGTCCTTAGACAAATGTCCCAGAGTCCTCTGTCCTTAGACAAATGTCCCAGAGTCCTCTGTCCTTAGACAAATGTCCCAGAGTCCTCTGTCCTTAGACAAATGTCCCAGAGTCCTCTGTCCCTAGACTAATGTTCCAGAGTCCCTCTTTCTTAGACAAATGTCCCAGAGTCCTCTGTCCTTAGACAAATGTCCCAGAGTCCTCTGTCCTTAGACAAATGTCCCAGAGTCCTCTGTCCTTAAACAAATGTCCCAGAGTCCTCTGTCCTTAGACTAATGTCCCAGAGTCATCTGTCCTTAGACTAATGTCCCAGAGTCCTCTGTCCTTTGACAAATGTCCCAGAGTCCTCTGTCCTTAGACTAATGTCCCAGAGTCCTCTGTCCCTAGACTAATGTCCCAGAGTCCCTTGTTCTTAGACAAATGTCCCAGAGTCCTGTGTCCTTAGACTAATGTCCCAGAGTTCTCTGTCCTTAGACGAATGTCTCAGAGTCCCTTGTTCTTAGACAAATGTCCCAGAGTCCTCTGTCCTTAGACAAATGTCCCAGAGTCCTCTGTCCTTAGACAAATGTCCCAGAGTCTTCTGTCCTTAGACAAATGTCCCAGAGTCCTCTGTCCTTAGACAAATGTCCCAGAGTCTTCTGTCCTTAGACAAATGTCCCAGAGTCTTCTGTCCTTAGACAAATGTCCCAGAGTCCTCTGTCCTTAGACAAATGTCCCAGAGTACTCTGTCCTTAGACTAATGTCCCAGAGTCCTCTGTCCTTAGACTAATGTCCCAGAGTCCTCTGTCCTTAGACAAATGTCCCAGAGTCCTCTGTCCTTAGACTAATGTCCCAGAGTCCTCTGTCCTTAGACTAATGTCCCAGAGTCCTCTGTCCTTAGACTAATGTTCCAGAATCCCTTGTTCTTAGAGAAACGTCCCAGAGTCCTCTGTCCTTAGACAAATGTCCCAGAGTCCTCTGTCCTTAGACTAATGTCCCAGAGTCCTCTGTCCTTAGACAAATGTCCCAGAGTCCTCTGTCCTTAGACTAATGTCCCAGAGTCCTCTGTCCTTAGACAAATGTCCCAGAGTCCTCTGTCCTTAGACAAATGTCCCAGAGTCTTCTGTCCTTAGACAAATGTCCCAGAGTCCTCTGTCCTTAGACAAATGTCCCAGAGTCTTCTGTCCTTAGACAAATGTCCCAGAGTCTTCTGTCCTTAGACATAATGTCCCAGAGTCCTCTGTCCTTAGACAAATGTCCCAGAGTCCTCTGTCCTTAGACTAATGTCCCAGAGTCCTCTGTCCTAAGACTAATGTTCCAGAATCCCTTGTTCTTAGACAAACGTCCCAGAGTCCTCTGTCCTTAGACTAATGTCCCAGAGTCCTCTGTCCTTAGAACAAATGTCCCAGAGTCCTCTGTCCTTAGACTAATGTCCCAGAGTCCTCTGTCCTTAGACTAATGTTCCAGAATCCCTTGTTCTTAGACAAACGTCCCAGAGTCCTCTGTCCTTAGACAAATGTCCCAGAGTCCTCTGTCCTTAGACTAATGTCCCAGAGTCCTCTGTTCTTAGACAAATGATCCAGAGTCCTCTGTCCCTAGACTAATGTTCCAGAGTCCCTTGTTCTTAGACAAATGTCCCAGAGTCCTCTGTCCTTAGACAAATGTCCAAGAGTCCTCTGTCCTTAGACTAATGTCCCAGAGTCCTCTGTCCTTAGACTAATGTTCCAGAATCCCTTGTTCTTAGACAAACGTCCCAGAGTCCTCTGTCCTTAGACAAATGTCCCAGAGTCCTCTGTCCTTAGACAAATGTCCCAGAGTCCTCTGTCCTTAGACAAATGTCCCAGAGTCCTCTGTCCTTAGACTAATGTTCCAGAATCCCTTGTTCTTAGACAAACGTCCCAGAGTCCTCTGTCCTTAGACAAATGTGCCAGAGTCCTCTGTCCTTAGACAAATGTCCCAGAGTCTCCTGTCCTTAGACAAATGTCCCAGAGTCCTCTGTCCTTAGACATAATGTCCCAGAGTCCTCTGTCCTTAGACAAATGTCCCAGAGTCCTCTGTCCTTAGACATAATGTCCCAGAGTCCTCTGTCCTTAGACATAATGTCCCAGAGTCCTCTGTCCTTAGACAAATGTCCCAGAGTCCTCTGTCCTTAGACATAATGTCCCAGAGTCCTCTGTCCTTAGACAAATGTCCCAGAGTCCTCTTTCCTTAGACTAATGTCCCAGAGACCTCTGTCCTTAGACTAATGTCCCAGAGTCCTCTGTCCTTAGACAAATGTCCCAGAGTCCTCTGTCCTTAGACTAATGTCCCAGAGTCCTCTGTCCTAAGACTAATGTTCCAGAATCCCTTGTTCTTAGACAAACATCCCAGAGTCCTCTGTCCTTAGACAAATGTCCCAGAGTCCTCTGTCCTTAGACTAATGTCCCAGAGTCCTCTGTCCTTAGACAAATGTCCCAGAGTCCTCTGTCCCTAGACTAATGTTCCAGAGTCCCTCTTTCTTAGACAAATGTCCCAGAGTCCTCTGTCCTTAGACAAATGTCCCAGAGTCCTCTGTCCTTAGACAAATGTCCCAGAGTCCTCTGTCCTTAAACAAATGTCCCAGAGTCCTCTGTCCTTAGACTAATGTCCCAGAGTCATCTGTCCTTAGACTAATGTCCCAGAGTCCTCTGTCCTTAGACAAATGTCCCAGAGTCCTCTGTCCTTAGACTAATGTCCCAGAGTCCTCTGTCCCTAGACTAATGTCCCAGAGTCCCTTGTTCTTAGACAAATGTCCCAGAGTCCTGTGTCCTTAGACTAATGTCCCAGAGTCCTCTGTCCTTAGACGAATGTCTCAGAGTCCCTTGTTCTTAGACAAATGTCCCAGAGTCCTCTGTCCTTAGACAAATGTCCCAGAGTCCTCTGTCCTTAGACAAATGTCCCAGAGTCTTCTGTCCTTAGACAAATGTCCCAGAGTCCTCTGTCCTTAGACAAATGTCCCAGAGTCTTCTGTCCTTAGACAAATGTCCCAGAGTCTTCTGTCCTTAGACAAATGTCCCAGAGTCCTCTGTCCTTAGACAAATGTCCCAGAGTCTTCTGTCCTTAGACAAATGTCCCAGAGTCTTCTGTCCTTAGACAAATGTCCCAGAGTCCTCTGTCCTTAGACTAATGTCCCAGAGTCCTCTTTCCCTAGACTAATGTCCCAGAGTCCCTTGTTCTTAGACAAATGTCCCAGAGTCCTCTGTCCTTAGACAAATGTCCCAGAGTACTCTGTCCTTAGACTAATGTCCCATAGTCCTCTGTCCTTAGACTAATGTCCCAGAGTCCTCTGTCCTTAGACAAATGTCCCAGAGTCCTCTGTCCTTAGACTAATGTCCCAGAGTCCTCTGTCCTTAGACTAATGTCCCAGAGTCCTCTGTCCTTAGACTAATGTTCCAGAATCCCTTGTTCTTAGACAAACGTCCCAGAGTCCTCTGTCCTTAGACAAATGTCCCAGAGTCCTCTGTCCTTAGACTAATGTCCCAGAGTCCTCTGTCCTTAGACAAATGTCCCAGAGTCCTCTGTCCTCAGACTAATGTCCCAGAGTCCTCTGTCCTTAGACAAATGTCCCAGAGTCCTCTGTCCTTAGACAAATGTGCCAGAGTCCTCTGTCCTTAGACAAATGTCCCAGAGTCCTGTGTCCTTAGACTAATGTCCCAGAGTCGTCTGTCCTTAGATTAATGTCCCAGAGTCCTCTGTCCTTAGACAAATGTCCCAGAGTCCTCTGTCCTTAGACAAATGTCCCAGAGTATTCTGTCCTTAGACAAATGTCCCAGAGTCTTCTGTCCTTAGACAAATGTCCCAGAGTCTTCTGTCCTTAGACAAATGTCCCAGAGTCCTCTGTCCTTAGACAAATTTCCCAGAGTCTTCTGTCCTTAGACAAATGTCCCAGAGTCTCCTGTCCTTAGACAAATGTCCCAGAGTCCTCTGTCCTTAGACATAATGTCCCAGAGTCCTCTGTCCTTAGACAAATGTCCCAGAGTCCTCTGTCCTTAGACATAATGTCCCAGAGTCCTCTGTCCTTAGACATAATGTCCCAGAGTCCTCTGTCCTTAGACAAATGTCCCAGAGTCCTCTGTCCTTAGACATAATGTCCCAGAGTCCTCTGTCCTTAGACAAATGTCCCAGAGTCCTCTTTCCTTAGACTAATGTCCCAGAGACCTCTGTCCTTAGACTAATGTCCCAGAGTCCTCTGTCCTTAGACAAATGTCCCAGAGTCCTCTGTCCTTAGACTAATGTCCCAGAGTCCTCTGTCCTTAGACAAATGTCCCAGAGTCCTCTGTCCTTAGACAAATGTCCCAGAGTCCTCTGTCCGTAGACAAATGTCCCAGAGTCCTCTGTCCTTAGACAAATGTCCCAGAGTCCTCTGTCCCTAGACTAATGTTCCAGAGTCCCTCTTTCTTAGACAAATGTCCCAGAGTCCTCTGTCCTTAGACAAATGTCCCAGAGTCCTCTGTCCTTAGACAAATGTCCCAGAGTCCTCTGTCCTTAAACAAATGTCCCAGAGTCCTCTGTCCTTAGACTAATGTCCCAGAGTCATCTGTCCTTAGACTAATGTCCCAGAGTCCTCTGTCCTTAGACAAATGTCCCAGAGTCCTCTGTCCTTAGACTAATGTCCCAGAGTCCTCTGTCCCTAGACTAATGTCCCAGAGTCCCTTGTTCTTAGACAAATGTCCCAGAGTCCTGTGTCCTTAGACTAATGTCCCAGAGTCCTCTGTCCTTAGACGAATGTCTCAGAGTCCCTTGTTCTTAGACAAATGTCCCAGAGTCCTCTGTCCTTAGACAAATGTCCCAGAGTCCTCTGTCCTTAGACAAATGTCCCAGAGTCTTCTGTCCTTAGACAAATGTCCCAGAGTCTTCTGTCCTTAGACAAATTTCCCAGAGTCTTCTGTCCTTAGACAAATGTCCCAGAGTCTCCTGTCCTTAGACAAATGTCCCAGAGTCCTCTGTCCTTAGACATAATGTCCCAGAGTCCTCTGTCCTTAGACAAATGTCCCAGAGTCCTCTGTCCTTAGACATAATGTCCCAGAGTCCTCTGTCCTTAGACATAATGTCCCAGAGTCCTCTGTCCTTAGACAAATGTCCCAGAGTCCTCTGTCCTTAGACATAATGTCCCAGAGTCCTCTGTCCTTAGACAAATGTCCCAGAGTCCTCTTTCCTTAGACTAATGTCCCAGAGACCTCTGTCCTTAGACTAATGTCCCAGAGTCCTCTGTCCTTAGACAAATGTCCCAGAGTCCTCTGTCCTTAGACAAATGTCCCAGAGTCCTCTGTCCCTAGACTAATGTTCCAGAGTCCCTCTTTCTTAGACAAATGTCCCAGAGTCCTCTGTCCTTAGACAAATGTCCCAGAGTCCTCTGTCCTTAGACAAATGTCCCAGAGTCCTCTGTCCCTAGACTAATGTTCCAGAGTCCCTCTTTCTTAGACAAATGTCCCAGAGTCCTCTGTCCTTAGACAAATGTCCCAGAGTCCTCTGTCCTTAGACAAATGTCCCAGAGTCCTCTGTCCTTAAACAAATGTCCCAGAGTCCTCTGTCCTTAGACTAATGTCCCAGAGTCATCTGTCCTTAGACTAATGTCCCAGAGTCCTCTGTCCTTAGACAAATGTCCCAGAGTCCTCTGTCCTTAGACTAATGTCCCAGAGTCCTCTGTCCCTAGACTAATGTCCCAGAGTCCCTTGTTCTTAGACAAATGTCCCAGAGTCCTGTGTCCTTAGACTAATGTCCCAGAGTCCTCTGTCCTTAGACGAATGTCTCAGAGTCCCTTGTTCTTAGACAAATGTCCCAGAGTCCTCTGTCCTTAGACAAATGTCCCAGAGTCCTCTGTCCTTAGACAAATGTCCCAGAGTCTTCTGTCCTTAGACAAATGTCCCAGAGTCCTCTGTCCTTAGACAAATGTCCCAGAGTCTTCTGTCCTTAGACAAATGTCCCAGAGTCTTCTGTCCTTAGACAAATGTCCCAGAGTCCTCTGTCCTTAGACAAATGTCCCAGAGTCTTCTGTCCTTAGACAAATGTCCCAGAGTTTTCTGTCCTTAGACAAATGTCCCAGAGTCCTCTGTCCTTAGACTAATGTCCCAGAGTCCTCTTTCCCTAGACTAATGTCCCAGAGTCCCTGTTCTTAGACAAATGTCCCAGAGTCCTCTGTCCTTAGACAAATGTCCCAGAGTACTCTGTCCTTAGACTAATGTCCCAGAGTCCTCTGTCCTTAGACTAATGTCCCAGAGTCCTCTGTCCTTAGACAAATGTCCCAGAGTCCTCTGTCCTTAGACTAATGTCCCAGAGTCCTCTGTCCTTAGACTAATGTCCCAGAGTCCTCTGTCCTTAGACTAATGTTCCAGAATCCCTTGTTCTTAGAGAAACGTCCCAGAGTCCTCTGTCCTTAGACAAATGTCCCAGAGTCCTCTGTCCTTAGACTAATGTCCCAGAGTCCTCTGTCCTTAGACAAATGTCCCAGAGTCCTCTGTCCTTAGACTAATGTCCCAGAGTCCTCTGTCCTTAGACAAATGTCCCAGAGTCCTCTGTCCTTAGACAAATGTCCCAGAGTCTTCTGTCCTTAGACAAATGTCCCAGAGTCCTCTGTCCTTAGACAAATGTCCCAGAGTCTTCTGTCCTTAGACAAATGTCCCAGAGTCTTCTGTCCTTAGACATAATGTCCCAGAGTCCTCTGTCCTTAGACAAATGTCCCAGAGTCCTCTGTCCTTAGACTAATGTCCCAGAGTCCTCTGTCCTAAGACTAATGTTCCAGAATCCCTTGTTCTTAGACAAACGTCCCAGAGTCCTCTGTCCTTAGACTAATGTCCCAGAGTCCTCTGTCCTTAGAACAAATGTCCCAGAGTCCTCTGTCCTTAGACTAATGTCCCAGAGTCCTCTGTCCTTAGACTAATGTTCCAGAATCCCTTGTTCTTAGACAAACGTCCCAGAGTCCTCTGTCCTTAGACAAATGTCCCAGAGTCCTCTGTCCTTAGACTAATGTCCCAGAGTCCTCTGTTCTTAGACAAATGATCCAGAGTCCTCTGTCCCTAGACTAATGTTCCAGAGTCCCTTGTTCTTAGACAAATGTCCCAGAGTCCTCTGTCCTTAGACAAATGTCCAAGAGTCCTCTGTCCTTAGACTAATGTCCCAGAGTCCTCTGTCCTTAGACTAATGTTCCAGAATCCCTTGTTCTTAGACAAACGTCCCAGAGTCCTCTGTCCTTAGACAAATGTCCCAGAGTCCTCTGTCCTTAGACAAATGTCCCAGAGTCCTCTGTCCTTAGACAAATGTCCCAGAGTCCTCTGTCCTTAGACAAATGTCCCAGAGTCCTGTGTCCTTAGACTAATGTCCCAGAGTCGTCTGTCCTTAGATTAATGTCCCAGAGTCCTCTGTCCTTAGACAAATGTCCCAGAGTCCTCTGTCCTTAGACAAATGTCCCAGAGTCCTCTGTCCTTAGACATAATGTCCCAGAGTCCTCTGTCCTTAGACAAATGTCCCAGAGTCCTCTGTCCTTAGACAAATGTCCCAGAGTCCTCTGTCCTTAGACAAATGTCCCAGAGTCCTCTGTCCTTAGACAAATGTCCCAGAGTCCTCTGTCCTTAGACAAATGTCCCAGAGTCCTCTGTCCCTAGACTAATGTTTCAGAGTCCCTTGTTCTTAGACAAATATCCCAGAGTCCTCTGTCCTTAGACAAATGTCCCAGAGTCCTCTGTCCTTAGACAAATGTCCCAGAGTCCTCTGTCCTTAGACAAATGTCCCAGAGTCCTCTGTCCTTAGACGAATGTCCCAGAGTCCTCTGCCCTTAGACTAATGTCCCAGAGTCATCTGACCTTAGACTAATTTCCCAGAGTCCTGTGTCCTTAGACTAATGTCCCAGAGTCCTCTGTCCTTAGACGAATGTCTCAAGAGTTCCTTGTTCTTAGACAAATGTCCCAGAGTCCTCTGTCCTTAGACAAATGTCCCAGAGTCCTGTGTCCTTAGACTAATGTCCCAGAGTCCTCTGTTCTTAGACTAATATCCCAGAGTCCTCTGTCCTTAGACAAATGTCCCAGAGTCCTCTGTCCTTAGACAAATGTCCCAGAGTCCTGTGTTCTTAGACTAATGTCCCAGAGTTGTCCGTCCTTAGATTAATGTCCCAGAGTCCTCTGTCCTTAGACAAATGTCCCAGAGTCCTCTGTTCTTAGACTAATGTCCCAGAGTCCTCTGTCCTTAGACGAATGTCTCAGCGTCCCTTGTTCTTAGACAAATGTCCCAGAGTCCTCTGTCCTTAGACAAATGTCCCAGTCCTCTGTCCTTAGATAAATGTCCCAGAGTCTTCTGTCCTTAGACAAATGTCCCAGAGTCCTCTGTCCTTAGACAAATGTCCCAGAGTCTTCTGTCCTTAGACAAATGTCCCAGAGTCCTCTGTCCTTAGACAAATGTCCCAGAGTCCTCTGTCCTTAGACAAATGTCCCAGAGTCCTCTGTCCCTAGACTAATGTTCCAGAGTCCCTTGTTCTTAGACAAATGTCCCAGAGTCCTCTGTCCTTAGACAAATGTCCCAGAGTCCTCTGTCCTTAGACAAATGTCCCAGAGTCCTGTGTCCTTAGACTAATGTCCCAGAGTCGTCTGTCCTTAGATTAATGTCCCAGAGTCCTCTGTCCTTAGACAAATGTCCCAGAGTCCTCTGTCCTTAGACAAATGTCCCAGAGTCCTCTGTCCTTAGACATAATGTCCCAGAGTCCTCTGTCCTTAGACAAATGTCCCAGAGTCCTCTGTCCTTAGACAAATGTCCCAGAGTCCTCTGTCCTTAGACAAATGTCCCAGAGTCCTCTGTCCTTAGACAAATGTCCCAGAATCCCTTGTTCTTAGACAAACGTCCCAGAGTCCTCTGTCCTTAGACAAATGTCCCAGAGTCCTCTGTCCTTTGACTAATGTTCCAGAGTCCTCTATCCTTAGACAAATGTCCCAGAGTCCTCTGTCCCTAGACTAATGTTCCAGAGTCCCTTGTTCTTAGACAAATGTCCCAGAGTCCTCTGTCCTTAGACATAATGTCCCAGAGTCCTCTGTCCTTAGACAAATGTCCCAGAGTCCTCTGTCCTTAGACATAATGTCCCAGAGTCCTCTGTCCTTAGACATAATGTCCCAGAGTCCTCTGTCCTTAGACAAATGTCACAGAGTCCTCTGTCCTTAGACATAATGTCCCAGAGTCCTCTGTCCTTAGACAAATGTCCCAGAGTCCTCTGTCCTTAGACAAATGTCCCAGAGTCCTCTGTCCTTAGACTAATGTCCCAGAGTCCTCTGTCCTTAGACTAATGTCCCAGAGTCCTCTGTCCTAAGACTAATGTTCCAGAATCCCTTGTTCTTAGACAAACGTCCCAGAGTCCTTTGTCCTTAGACAAATGTCCCAGAGTCCTCTGTCCTTACACTAATGTCCCAGAGTCCTCTGTCCTTAGACAAATGTCCCAGAGTCCTCTGTCCCTAGACTAATGTTCCAGAGTCCCTTGTTCTTAGACAAATGTCCCAGAGTCCTCTGTCCTTAGACAAATGTCCCAGAGTCCTCTGTCCTTAGACAAATGTCCCAGAGTCTTCTGTCCTTAGACAAATGTCCCAGAGTCTTCTGTCCTTAGACAAATGTCCCAGAGTCCTCTGTCCTTAGACTAATGTCCCAGAATCCTCTGTCCTTAGACTAATGTCCCAGAGTCCTCTGTCCTTAGACAAATGTCCCAGAGTCCTCTGTCCTTAGACTAATGTCCCAGAGTCCTCTGTCCCTAGACTAATGTCCCAGAGTCCCTTGTTCTTAGACAAATGTCCCAGAGTCCTCTGTCCTTAGACAAATGTCCCAGAGTCCTCTGTCCTTAGACTAATGTCCCAGAGTCGTCTGTCCTTAGATTAATGTCCCAGAGTCCTCTGTCCTTAGACAAATGTCCCAGAGTCCTCTGTCCTTAGACAAATGTCCCAGAGTCCTCTGTCCTTAGACATAATGTCCCAGAGTCCTCTGTCCTTAGACAAATGTCCCAGAGTCCTCTGTCCTTAGACTAATGTCCCAGAGTCCTCTGTCCTTAGACTAATGTCCCAGAGTCCTCTGTCCTTAGACAAATGTCCCAGAGTCCTCTGTCCTTAGACTAATGTCCCAGAGTCCTCTGTCCTAAGACTAATGTTCCAGAATCCTTTGTTCTTAGACAAACGTCCCAGAGTCCTCTGTCCTTAGACAAATGTCCCAGAGTCCTCTGTCCTTAGACTAATGTCCCAGAGTCCTCTGTCCTTAGACTAATGTCCCAGAGTCCTCTGTCCTTAGACAAATGTCCCAGAGTCCTCTGTCCTTAGACTAATGTCCCAGAGTCCTCTGTCCTTAGACAAATGTCCCAGAGTCCTCTGTCCTTAGACAAATGTCCCAGAGTCTTCTGTCCTTAGACAAATGTCCCAGAGTCCTCTGTCCTTAGACAAATGTCCCAGAGTCTTCTGTCCTTAGACAAATGTCCCAGAGTCCTCTGTCCTTAGACAAATGTCCCAGAGTCTTCTGTCCTTAGACAAATGTCCCAGAGTCTTCTGTCCTTAGACAAATGTCCCAGAGTCCTCTGTCCTTAGACATAATGTCCCAGAGTCCTCTGTCCTTAGACAAATGTCCCAGAGTCCTCTGTCCTTAGACATAATGTCCCAGAGTCCTCTGTCCTTAGACATAATGTCCCAGAGTCCTCTGTCCTTGGACAAATGTCCCAGAGTCCTCTGTCCTTAGACATAATGTCCCAGAGTCCTCTGTCCTTAGACAAATGTCCCAGAGTCCTCTGTCCTTAGACTAATGTCCCAGAGTCCTCTGTCCTAAGACTAATGTTCCAGAATCCCTTGTTCTTAGACAAACGTCCCAGAGTCCTCTGTCCTTAGACTAATGTCCCAGAGTACTCTGTCCTTAGAACAAATGTCCCAGAGTCCTCTGTCCTTAGACAAATGTCCCAGAGTCCTCTGTCCTTAGACAAATGTCCCAGAGTCCTCTGTCCTTAGACAAATGTCCCAGAGTCCTCTGTCCTTAGACAAATGTCCCAGAATCCCTTGTTCTTAGACAAACGTCCCAGAGTCCTCTGTCCTTAGACAAATGTCCCAGAGTCCTCTGTCCTTTGACTAATGTTCCAGAGTCCTCTGTCCTTAGACAAATGTCCCAGAGTCCTCTGTCCCTAGACTAATGTTCCAGAGTCCCTTGTTCTTAGACAAATGTCCCAGAGTCCTCTGTCCTTAGACATAATGTCCCAGAGTCCTCTGTCCTTAGACAAATGTCCCAGAGTCCTCTGTCCTTAGACATAATGTCCCAGAGTCCTCTGTCCTTAGACATAATGTCCCAGAGTCCTCTGTCCTTAGACAAATGTCACAGAGTCCTCTGTCCTTAGACATAATGTCCCAGAGTCCTCTGTCCTTAGACAAATGTCCCAGAGTCCTCTGTCCTTAGACAAATGTCCCAGAGTCCTCTGTCCTTAGACTAATGTCCCAGAGTCCTCTGTCCTTAGACTAATGTCCCAGAGTCCTCTGTCCTAAGACTAATGTTCCAGAATCCCTTGTTCTTAGACAAACGTCCCAGAGTCCTTTGTCCTTAGACAAATGTCCCAGAGTCCTCTGTCCTTACACTAATGTCCCAGAGTCCTCTGTCCTTAGACAAATGTCCCAGAGTCCTCTGTCCCTAGACTAATGTTCAGGAGTCCCTTGTTCTTAGACAAATGTCCCAGAGTCCTCTGTCCTTAGACAAATGTCCCAGAGTCCTCTGTCCTTAGACAAATGTCCCAGAGTCCTCTGTCCTTAGACAAATGTCCCAGAGTCTTCTGTCCTTAGACAAATGTCCCAGAGTCTTCTGTCCTTAGACAAATGTCCCAGAGTCCTCTGTCCTTAGACTAATGTCCCAGAATCCTCTGTCCTTAGACTAATGTCCCAGAGTCCTCTGTCCTTAGACAAATGTCCCAGAGTCCTCTGTCCTTAGACTAATGTCCCAGAGTCCTCTGTCCCTAGACTAATGTCCCAGAGTCCCTTGTTCTTAGACAAATGTCCCAGAGTCCTCTGTCCTTAGACAAATGTCCCAGAGTCCTCTGTCCTTAGACAAATGTCCCAGAGTCCTCTGTCCTTAGACATAATGTCCCAGAGTCCTCTGTCCTTAGACATAATGTCCCAGAGTCCTCTGTCCTTAGACAAATGTCACAGAGTCCTCTGTCCTTAGACATAATGTCCCAGAGTCCTCTGTCCTTAGACAAATGTCCCAGAGTCCTCTGTCCTTAGACAAATGTCCCAGAGTCCTCTGTCCTTAGACTAATGTCCCAGAGTCCTCTGTCCTTAGACTAATGTCCCAGAGTCCTCTGTCCTAAGACTAATGTTCCAGAATCCCTTGTTCTTAGACAAACGTCCCAGAGTCCTTTGTCCTTAGACAAATGTCCCAGAGTCCTCTGTCCTTACACTAATGTCCCAGAGTCCTCTGTCCTTAGACAAATGTCCCAGAGTCCTCTATCCCTAGACTAATGTTCCAGAGTCCCTTGTTCTTAGACAAATGTCCCAGAGTCCTCTGTCCTTAGACAAATGTCCCAGAGTCCTCTGTCCTTAGACAAATGTCCCAGAGTCTTCTGTCCTTAGACAAATGTCCCAGAGTCTTCTGTCCTTAGACAAATGTCCCAGAGTCCTCTGTCCTTAGACTAATGTCCCAGAATCCTCTGTCCTTAGACTAATGTCCCAGAGTCCTCTGTCCTTAGACAAATGTCCCAGAGTCCTCTGTCCTTAGACTAATGTCCCAGAGTCCTCTGTCCCTAGACTAATGTCCCAGAGTCCCTTGTTCTTAGACAAATGTCCCAGAGTCCTCTGTCCTTAGACAAATGTCCCAGAGTCCTCTGTCCTTAGACTAATGTCCCAGAGTCGTCTGTCCTTAGATTAATGTCCCAGAGTCCTCTGTCCTTAGACAAATGTCCCAGAGTCCTCTGTCCTTAGACTAATGTCCCAGAGTCCTCTGTCCTTAGACTAATGTCCCAGAGTCCTCTGTCCTAAGACTAATGTTCCAGAATCCCTTGTTCTTAGACAAACGTCCCAGAGTCCTTTGTCCTTAGACAAATGTCCCAGAGTCCTCTGTCCTTACACTAATGTCCCAGAGTCCTCTGTCCTTAGACAAATGTCCCAGAGTCCTCTGTCCCTAGACTAATGTTCCAGAGTCCCTTGTTCTTAGACAAATGTCCCAGAGTCCTCTGTCCTTAGACAAATGTCCCAGAGTCCTCTGTCCTTAGACAAATGTCCCAGAGTCTTCTGTCCTTAGACAAATGTCCCAGAGTCTTCTGTCCTTAGACAAATGTCCCAGAGTCCTCTGTCCTTAGACTAATGTCCCAGAATCCTCTGTCCTTAGACTAATGTCCCAGAGTCCTCTGTCCTTAGACAAATGTCCCAGAGTCCTCTGTCCTTAGACTAATGTCCCAGAGTCCTCTGTCCCTAGACTAATGTCCCAGAGTCCCTTGTTCTTAGACAAATGTCCCAGAGTCCTCTGTCCTTAGACAAATGTCCCAGAGTCCTCTGTCCTTAGACTAATGTCCCAGAGTCGTCTGTCCTTAGATTAATGTCCCAGAGTCCTCTGTCCTTAGACAAATGTCCCAGAGTCCTCTGTCCTTAGACAAATGTCCCAGAGTCGTCTGTCCTTAGACATAATGTCCCAGAGTCCTCTGTCCTTAGACAAATGTCCCAGAGTCCTCTGTCCTTAGACAAATGTCCCAGAGTCCTCTGTCCTTAGACTAATGTCCCAGAGTCCTCTGTCCTTAGACTAATGTCCCAGAGTCCTCTGTCCTTAGACAAATGTCCCAGAGTCCTCTGTCCTTAGACTAATGTCCCAGAGTCCTCTGTCCTAAGACTAATGTTCCAGAATCCTTTGTTCTTAGACAAACGTCCCAGAGTCCTCTGTCCTTAGACAAATGTCCCAGAGTCCTCTGTCCTTAGACTAATGTCCCAGAGTCCTCTGTCCTTAGACTAATGTCCCAGAGTCCTCTGTCCTTAGACAAATGTCCCAGAGTCCTCTGTCCTTAGACTAATGTCCCAGAGTCCTCTGTCCTTAGACAAATGTCCCAGAGTCCTCTGTCCTTAGACAAATGTCCCAGAGTCTTCTGTCCTTAGACAAATGTCCCAGAGTCCTCTGTCCTTAGACAAATGTCCCAGAGTCTTCTGTCCTTAGACAAATGTCCCAGAGTCTTCTGTCCTTAGACAAATGTCCCAGAGTCCTCTGTCCTTAGACAAATGTCCCAGAGTCTTCTGTCCTTAGACAAATGTCCCAGAGTCTTCTGTCCTTAGACAAATGTCCCAGAGTCCTCTGTCCTTAGACTAATGTCCCAGAGTCCTCTGTCCTTAGACTAATGTCCCAGAGTCCTCTGTCCTTAGACAAATGTCCCAGAGTCCTCTGTCCTTAGACTAATGTCCCAGAGTCCTCTGTCCTAAGACTAATGTTCCAGAATCCTTTGTTCTTAGACAAACGTCCCAGAGTCCTCTGTCCTTAGACAAATGTCCCAGAGTCCTCTGTCCTTAGACTAATGTCCCAGAGTCCTCTGTCCTTAGACTAATGTCCCAGAGTCCTCTGTCCTTAGACAAATGTCCCAGAGTCCTCTGTCCTTAGACTAATGTCCCAGAGTCCTCTGTCCTTAGACAAATGTCCCAGAGTCCTCTGTCCTTAGACAAATGTCCCAGAGTCTTCTGTCCTTAGACAAATGTCCCAGAGTCCTCTGTCCTTAGACAAATGTCCCAGAGTCTTCTGTCCTTAGACAAATGTCCCAGAGTCTTCTGTCCTTAGACAAATGTCCCAGAGTCCTCTGTCCTTAGACAAATGTCCCAGAGTCTTCTGTCCTTAGACAAATGTCCCAGAGTCTTCTGTCCTTAGACAAATGTCCCAGAGTCCTCTGTCCTTAGACATAATGTCCCAGAGTCCTCTGTCCTTAGACAAATGTCCCAGAGTCCTCTGTCCTTAGACATAATGTCCCAGAGTCCTCTGTCCTTAGACATAATGTCCCAGAGTCCTCTGTCCTTGGACAAATGTCCCAGAGTCCTCTGTCCTTAGACATAATGTCCCAGAGTCCTCTGTCCTTAGACAAATGTCCCAGAGTCCTCTGTCCTTAGACTAATGTCCCAGAGTCCTCTGTCCTAAGACTAATGTTCCAGAATCCCTTGTTCTTAGACAAACGTCCCAGAGTCCTCTGTCCTTAGACTAATGTCCCAGAGTACTCTGTCCTTAGAACAAATGTCCCAGAGTCCTCTGTCCTTAGACAAATGTCCCAGAGTCCTCTGTCCTCAGACAAATGTCCCAGAGTCCTCTGTCCTTAGACAAATGTCCCAGAGTCCTCTGTCCTTAGACAAATGTCCCAGAATCCCTTGTTCTTAGACAAACGTCCAGAGTCCTCTGTCCTTAGACAAATGTCCCAGAGTCCTCTGTCCTTTGACTAATGTTCCAGAGTCCTCTGTCCTTAGACAAATGTCCCAGAGTCCTCTGTCCCTAGACTAATGTTCCAGAGTCCCTTGTTCTTAGACAAATGTCCCAGAGTCCTCTGTCCTTAGACATAATGTCCAAGAGTCCTCTGTCCTTAGACAAATGTCCCAGAGTCCTCTGTCCTTAGACATAATGTCCCAGAGTCCTCTGTCCTTAGACATAATGTCCCAGAGTCCTCTGTCCTTAGACAAATGTCACAGAGTCCTCTGTCCTTAGACATAATGTCCCAGAGTCCTCTGTCCTTAGACAAATGTCCCAGAGTCCTCTGTCCTTAGACAAATGTCCCAGAGTCCTCTGTCCTTAGACTAATGTCCCAGAGTCCTCTGTCCTTAGACTAATGTCCCAGAGTCCTCTGTCCTAAGACTAATGTTCCAGAATCCCTTGTTCTTAGACAAACGTCCCAGAGTCCTTTGTCCTTAGACAAATGTCCCAGAGTCCTCTGTCCTTACACTAATGTCCCAGAGTCCTCTGTCCTTAGACAAATGTCCCAGAGTCCTCTGTCCCTAGACTAATGTTCCAGAGTCCCTTGTTCTTAGACAAATGTCCCAGAGTCCTCTGTCCTTAGACAAATGTCCCAGAGTCCTCTGTCCTTAGACAAATGTCCCAGAGTCTTCTGTCCTTAGACAAATGTCCCAGAGTCTTCTGTCCTTAGACAAATGTCCCAGAGTCCTCTGTCCTTAGACTAATGTCCCAGAATCCTCTGTCCTTAGACTAATGTCCCAGAGTCCTCTGTCCTTAGACAAATGTCCCAGAGTCCTCTGTCCTTAGACTAATGTCCCAGAGTCCTCTGTCCCTAGACTAATGTCCCAGAGTCCCTTGTTCTTAGACAAATGTCCCAGAGTCCTCTGTCCTTAGACAAATGTCCCAGAGTCCTCTGTCCTTAGACTAATGTCCCAGAGTCGTCTGTCCTTAGATTAATGTCCCAGAGTCCTCTGTCCTTAGACAAATGTCCCAGAGTCCTCTGTCCTTAGACAAATGTCCCAGAGTCCTCTGTCCTTAGACATAATGTCCCAGAGTCCTCTGTCCTTAGACAAATGTCCCAGAGTCCTCTGTCCTTAGACAAATGTCCCAGAGTCCTCTGTCCTTAGACTAATGTCCCAGAGTCCTCTGTCCTTAGACTAATGTCCCAGAGTCCTCTGTCCTTAGACAAATGTCCCAGAGTCCTCTGTCCTTAGACTAATGTCCCAGAGTCCTCTGTCCTAAGACTAATGTTCCAGAATCCCTTGTTCTTAGACAAACGTCCCAGAGTCCTCTGTCCTTAGACAAATGTCCCAGAGTCCTCTGTCCTTAGACTAATGTCCCAGAGTCCTCTGTCCTTAGACTAATGTCCCAGAGTCCTCTGTCCTTAGACAAATGTCCCAGAGTCCTCTGTCCTTAGACTAATGTCCCAGAGTCCTCTGTCCTTAGACAAATGTCCCAGAGTCCTCTGTCCTTAGACAAATGTCCCAGAGTCTTCTGTCCTTAGACAAATGTCCCAGAGTCCTTTGTCCTTAGACAAATGTCCCAGAGTCTTCTGTCCTTAGACAAATGTCCCAGAGTCTTCTATCCTTAGACAAATGTCCCAGAGTCCTCTGTCCTTAGACAAATGTCCCAGAGTCTTCTGTCCTTAGACAAATGTCCCAGAGTCTTCTGTCCTTAGACAAATGTCCCAGAGTCCTCTGTCCTTAGACATAATGTCCCAGAGTCCTCTGTCCTTAGACAAATGTCCCAGAGTCCTCTGTCCTTAGACATAATGTCCCAGAGTCCTCTGTCCTTAGACATAATGTCCCAGAGTCCTCTGTCCTTGGACAAATGTCCCAGAGTCCTCTGTCCTTAGACATAATGTCCCAGAGTCCTCTGTCCTTAGACAAATGTCCCAGAGTCCTCTGTCCTTAGACTAATGTCCCAGAGTCCTCTGTCCTAAGACTAATGTTCCAGAATCCCTTGTTCTTAGACAAACGTCCCAGAGTCCTCTGTCCTTAGACTAATGTCCCAGAGTCCTCTGTCCTTAGAACAAATGTCCCAGAGTCCTCTGTCCTTAGACTAATGTCCCAGAGTCCTCTGTCCTTAGACTAATGTTCCAGAATCCCTTGTTCTTAGACAAACGTCCCAGAGTCCTCTGTCCTTAGACAAATGTCCCAGAGTCCTCTGTCCTTAGACTAATGTCCCAGAGTCCTCTGTCCCTAGACTAATGTCCCAGAGTCCCTTGTTCTTAGACAAATGTCCCAGAGTCCTCTGTCCTTAGACAAATGTCCCAGAGTCCTCTGTCCTTAGACTAATGTCCCAGAGTCGTCTGTCCTTAGATTAATGTCCCAGAGTCCTCTGTCCTTAGACAAATGTCCCAGAGTCCTCTGTCCTTAGACAAATGTCCCAGAGTCCTCTGTCCTTAGACATAATGTCCCAGAGTCCTCTGTCCTTAGACAAATGTCCCAGAGTCCTCTGTCCTTAGACAAATGTCCCAGAGTCCTCTGTCCTTAGACTAATGTCCCAGAGTCCTCTGTCCTTAGACTAATGTCCCAGAGTCCTCTGTCCTTAGACAAATGTCCCAGAGTCCTCTGTCCTTAGACTAATGTCCCAGAGTCCTCTGTCCTAAGACTAATGTTCCAGAATCCCTTGTTCTTAGACAAACGTCCCAGAGTCCTCTGTCCTTAGACAAATGTCCCAGAGTCCTCTGTCCTTAGACTAATGTCCCAGAGTCCTCTGTCCTTAGACTAATGTCCCAGAGTCCTCTGTCCTTAGACAAATGTCCCAGAGTCCTCTGTCCTTAGACTAATGTCCCAGAGTCCTCTGTCCTTAGACAAATGTCCCAGAGTCCTCTGTCCTTAGACAAATGTCCCAGAGTCTTCTGTCCTTAGACAAATGTCCCAGAGTCCTTTGTCCTTAGACAAATGTCCCAGAGTCTTCTGTCCTTAGACAAATGTCCCAGAGTCTTCTGTCCTTAGACAAATGTCCCAGAGTCCTCTGTCCTTAGACAAATGTCCCAGAGTCTTCTGTCCTTAGACAAATGTCCCAGAGTCTTCTGTCCTTAGACAAATGTCCCAGAGTCCTCTGTCCTTAGACATAATGTCCCAGAGTCCTCTGTCCTTAGACAAATGTCCCAGAGTCCTCTGTCCTTAGACATAATGTCCCAGAGTCCTCTGTCCTTAGACATAATGTCCCAGAGTCCTCTGTCCTTGGACAAATGTCCCAGAGTCCTCTGTCCTTAGACATAATGTCCCAGAGTCCTCTGTCCTTAGACAAATGTCCCAGAGTCCTCTGTCCTTAGACTAATGTCCCAGAGTCCTCTGTCCTAAGACTAATGTTCCAGAATCCCTTGTTCTTAGACAAACGTCCCAGAGTCCTCTGTCCTTAGACTAATGTCCCAGAGTCCTCTGTCCTTAGAACAAATGTCCCAGAGTCCTCTGTCCTTAGACTAATGTCCCAGAGTCCTCTGTCCTTAGACTAATGTTCCAGAATCCCTTGTTCTTAGACAAACGTCCCAGAGTCCTCTGTCCTTAGACAAATGTCCCAGAGTCCTCTGTCCTTAGACTAATGTCCCAGAGTCCTCTGTTCTTAGACAAATGATCCAGAGTCCTCTGTCCCTAGACTAATGTTCCAGAGTCCCTTGTTCTTAGACAAATGTCCCAGAGTCCTCTGTCCTTAGACAAATGTCCAAGAGTCCTCTGTCCTTAGACTAATGTCCCAGAGTCCTCTGTCCTTAGACTAATGTTCCAGAATCCCTTGTTCTTAGACAAACGTCCCAGAGTCCTCTGTTCTTAGACAAATGTCCCAGAGTCCTCTGTCCTTAGACAAATGTCCCAGAGTCCTCTGTCCTTAGACAAATGTCCCAGAGTCCTCTGTCCCTAGACTAATGTTCCAGAGTCCCTTGTTCTTAGACAAATGTCCCAGAGTCCTCTGTCCTTAGACAAATGTCCCAGAGTCCTCTGTCCTTAGACAAATGTCCCAGAGTCCTGTGTCCTTAGACTAATGTCCCAGAGTCGTCTGTCCTTAGATTAATGTCCCAGAGTCCTCTGTCCTTAGACAAATGTCCCAGAGTCCTCTGTCCTTAGACAAATGTCCCAGAGTCCTCTGTCCTTAGACATAATGTCCCAGAGTCCTCTGTCCTTAGACAAATGTCCCAGAGTCCTCTGTCCTTAGACAAATGTCCCAGAGTCCTCTGTCCTTAGACAAATGTCCCAGAGTCCTCTGTCCTTAGACAAATGTCCCAGAGTCCTCTGTCCTTAGACAAATGTCCCAGAGTCCTCTGTCCCTAGACTAATGTTCCAGAGTCCCTTGTTCTTAGACAAATATCCCAGAGTCCTCTGTCCTTAGACAAATGTCCCAGAGTCCTCTGTCCTTAGACAAATGTCCCAGAGTCCTCTGTCCTTAGACAAATGTCCCAGAGTCCTCTGTCCTTAGACAAATGTCCCAGAGTCCTCTGCCCTTAGACTAATGTCCCAGAGTCATCTGACCTTAGACTAATTTCCCAGAGTCCTGTGTCCTTAGACTAATGTCCCAGAGTCCTCTGTCCTTAGACGAATGTCTCAGAGTTCCTTGTTCTTAGACAAATGTCCCAGAGTCCTCTGTCCTTAGACAAATGTCCCAGAGTCCTGTGTCCTTAGACTAATGTCCCAGAGTCCTCTGTTCTTAGACTAATATCCCAGAGTCCTCTGTCCTTAGACAAATGTCCCAGAGTCCTCTGTCCTTAGACAAATGTCCCAGAGTCCTGTGTCCTTAGACTAATGTCCCAGAGTTGTCCGTCCTTAGATTAATGTCCCAGAGTCCTCTGTCCTTAGACAAATGTCCCAGAGTCCTCTGTTCTTAGACTAATGTCCCAGAGTCCTCTGTCCTTAGACGAATGTCTCAGAGTCCCTTGTTCTTAGACAAATGTCCCAGAGTCCTCTGTCCTTAGACAAATGTCCCAGAGTCCTCTGTCCTTAGATAAATGTCCCAGAGTCTTCTGTCCTTAGACAAATGTCCCAGAGTCCTCTGTCCTTAGACAAATGTCCCAGAGTCTTCTGTCCTTAGACAAATGTCCCAGAGTCCTCTGTTCTTAGACAAATGTCCAAGAGTCCTCTGTCCCTAGACTAATGTTCCAGAGTCCCTTGTTCTTAGACAAATGTCCCAGAGTCCTCTGTCCTTAGACAAATGTCCAAGAGTCCTCTGTCCTTAGACTAATGTCCCAGAGTCCTCTGTCCTTAGACTAATGTTCCAGAATCCCTTGTTCTTAGACAAACGTCCCAGAGTCCTCTGTTCTTAGACAAATGTCCCAGAGTCCTCTGTCCTTAGACAAATGTCCCAGAGTCCTCTGTCCTTAGACAAATGTCCCAGAGTCCTCTGTCCCTAGACTAATGTTCCAGAGTCCCTTGTTCTTAGACAAATGTCCCAGAGTCCTCTGTCCTTAGACAAATGTCCCAGAGTCCTCTGTCCTTAGACAAATGTCCCAGAGTCCTGTGTCCTTAGACTAATGTCCCAGAGTCGTCTGTCCTTAGATTAATGTCCCAGAGTCCTCTGTCCTTAGACAAATGTCCCAGAGTCCTCTGTCCTTAGACAAATGTCCCAGAGTCCTCTGTCCTTAGACATAATGTCCCAGAGTCCTCTGTCCTTAGACAAATGTCCCAGAGTCCTCTGTCCTTAGACAAATGTCCCAGAGTCCTCTGTCCTTAGACAAATGTCCCAGAGTCCTCTGTCCTTAGACAAATGTCCCAGAGTCCTCTGTCCTTAGACAAATGTCCCAGAGTCCTCTGTCCCTAGACTAATGTTCCAGAGTCCCTTGTTCTTAGACAAATATCCCAGAGTCCTCTGTCCTTAGACAAATGTCCCAGAGTCCTCTGTCCTTAGACAAATGTCCCAGAGTCCTCTGTCCTTAGACAAATGTCCCAGAGTCCTCTGTCCTTAGACAAATGTCCCAGAGTCCTCTGCCCTTAGACTAATGTCCCAGAGTCATCTGACCTTAGACTAATTTCCCAGAGTCCTGTGTCCTTAGACTAATGTCCCAGAGTCCTCTGTCCTTAGACGAATGTCTCAGAGTTCCTTGTTCTTAGACAAATGTCCCAGAGTCCTCTGTCCTTAGACAAATGTCCCAGAGTCCTGTGTCCTTAGACTAATGTCCCAGAGTCCTCTGTTCTTAGACTAATATCCCAGAGTCCTCTGTCCTTAGACAAATGTCCCAGAGTCCTCTGTCCTTAGACAAATGTCCCAGAGTCCTGTGTCCTTAGACTAATGTCCCAGAGTTGTCCGTCCTTAGATTAATGTCCCAGAGTCCTCTGTCCTTAGACAAATGTCCCAGAGTCCTCTGTTCTTAGACTAATGTCCCAGAGTCCTCTGTCCTTAGACGAATGTCTCAGAGTCCCTTGTTCTTAGACAAATGTCCCAGAGTCCTCTGTCCTTAGACAAATGTCCCAGAGTCCTCTGTCCTTAGATAAATGTCCCAGAGTCTTCTGTCCTTAGACAAATGTCCCAGAGTCCTCTGTCCTTAGACAAATGTCCCAGAGTCTTCTGTCCTTAGACAAATGTCCCAGAGTCCTCTGTCCTTAGACAAATGTCCCAGAGTCCTCTGTCCCTAGACTAATGTTCCAGAGTCCCTTGTTCTTAGACAAATGTCCCAGAGTCCTCTGTCCTTAGACAAATGTCCCAGAGTCCTCTGTCCTTAGACAAATGTCCCAGAGTCCTGTGTCCTTAGACTAATGTCCCAGAGTCGTCTGTCCTTAGATTAATGTCCCAGAGTCCTCTGTCCTTAGACAAATGTCCCAGAGTCCTCTGTCCTTAGACAAATGTCCCAGAGTCCTCTGTCCTTAGACATAATGTCCCAGAGTCCTCTGTCCTTAGACAAATGTCCCAGAGTCCTCTGTCCTTAGACAAATGTCCCAGAGTCCTCTGTCCTTAGACAAATGTCCCAGAGTCCTCTGTCCTTAGACAAATGTCCCAGAGTCCTCTGTCCTTAGACTAATGTCCCAGAGTCCTCTGTCCTCAGACAAATGTCCCAGAGTCCTCTGTCCTTAGACTAATGTCCCAGAGTCCTCTGTCCTTAGACTAATGTTCCAGAATCCCTTGTTCTTAGACAAACGTCCCAGAGTCCTCTGTCCTTAGACAAATGTCCCAGAGTCCTCTGTCCTTTGACTAATGTTCCAGAGTCCTCTGTCCTTAGACAAATGTCCCAGAGTCCTCTGTCCCTAGACTAATGTTCCAGAGTCCCTTGTTCTTAGACAAATGTCCCAGAGTCCTCTGTCCTTAGACATAATGTCCCAGAGTCCTCTGTCCTTAGACAAATATCCCAGAGTCCTCTGTCCTTAGACATAATGTCCCAGAGTCCTCTGTCCTTAGACATAATGTCCCAGAGTCCTCTGTCCTTAGACAAATGTCACAGAGTCCTCTGTCCTTAGACATAATGTCCCAGAGTCCTCTGTCCTTAGACAAATGTCCCAGAGTCCTCTGTCCTTAGACAAATGTCCCAGAGTCCTCTGTCCTTAGACTAATGTCCCAGAGTCCTCTGTCCTTAGACAAATGTCCCAGAGTCCTCTGTCCTTACACTAATGTCCCAGAGTCCTCTGTCCTTAGACAAATGTCCCAGAGTCCTCTGTCCCTAGACTAATGTTCCAGAGTCCCTTGTTCTTAGACAAATGTCCCAGAGTCCTCTGTCCTTAGACAAATGTCCCAGAGTCCTCTGTCCTTAGACAAATGTCCCAGAGTCCTGTGTCCTTAGACTAATGTCCCAGAGTCGTCTGTCCTTAGATTAATGTCCCAGAGTCCTCTGTCCTTAGACAAATGTCCCAGAGTCCTCTGTCCTTAGACAAATGTCCCAGAGTCCTCTGTCCTTAGACATAATGTCCCAGAGTCCTCTGTCCTTAGACAAATGTCCCAGAGTCCTCTGTCCTTAGACAAATGTCCCAGAGTCCTCTGTCCTTAGACAAATGTCCCAGAGTCCTCTGTCTTTAGACAAATGTCCCAGAGTCCTCTGTCCCTAGACTAATGTTCCAGAGTCCCTTGTTCTTAGACAAATATCCCAGAGTCCTCTGTCCTTAGACAAATGTCCCAGAGTCCTCTGTCCTTAGACAAATGTCCCAGAGTCCTCTGTCCTTAGACAAATGTCCCAGAGTCCTCTGTCCTTAGACAAATGTCCCAGAGTCCTCTGCCCTTAGACTAATGTCCCAGAGTCATCTGACCTTAGACTAATTTCCCAGAGTCCTGTGTCCTTAGACTAATGTCCCAGAGTCCTCTGTCCTTAGACGAATGTCTCAGAGTTCCTTGTTCTTAGACAAATGTCCCAGAGTCCTCTGTCCTTAGACAAATGTCCCAGAGTCCTGTGTCCTTAGACTAATGTCCCAGAGTCCTCTGTTCTTAGACTAATATCCCAGAGTCCTCTGTCCTTAGACAAATGTCCCAGAGTCCTCTGTCCTTAGACAAATGTCCCAGAGTCCTGTGTCCTTAGACTAATGTCCCAGAGTTGTCCGTCCTTAGATTAATGTCCCAGAGTCCTCTGTCCTTAGACAAATGTCCCAGAGTCCTCTGTTCTTAGACTAATGTCCCAGAGTCCTCTGTCCTTAGACGAATGTCTCAGAGTCCCTTGTTCTTAGACAAATGTCCCAGAGTCCTCTGTCCTTAGACAAATGTCCCAGAGTCCTCTGTCCTTAGATAAATGTCCCAGAGTCTTCTGTCCTTAGACAAATGTCCCAGAGTCCTCTGTCCTTAGACAAATGTCCCAGAGTCTTCTGTCCTTAGACAAATGTCCCAGAGTCCTCTGTCCTTAGACAAATGTCCCAGAGTCCTCTGTCCTCAGACAAATGTCCCAGAGTCCTCTGTCCCTAGACTAATGTTCCAGAGTCCCTTGTTCTTAGACAAATGTCCCAGAGTCCTCTGTCCTTAGACAAATGTCCCAGAGTCCTCTGTCCTTAGACAAATGTCCCAGAGTCCTGTGTCCTTAGACTAATGTCCCAGAGTCGTCTGTCCTTAGATTAATGTCCCAGAGTCCTCTGTCCTTAGACAAATGTCCCAGAGTCCTCTGTCCTTAGACAAATGTCCCAGAGTCCTCTGTCCTTAGACATAATGTCCCAGAGTCCTCTGTCCTTAGACAAATGTCCCAGAGTCCTCTGTCCTTAGACAAATGTCCCAGAGTCCTCTGTCCTTAGACAAATGTCCCAGAGTCCTCTGTCCTTAGACAAATGTCCCAGAGTCCTCTGTCCTTAGACTAATGTCCCAGAGTCCTCTGTCCTCAGACAAATGTCCCAGAGTCCTCTGTCCTTAGACTAATGTCCCAGAGTCCTCTGTCCTTAGACTAATGTTCCAGAATCCCTTGTTCTTAGACAAACGTCCCAGAGTCCTCTGTCCTTAGACAAATGTCCCAGAGTCCTCTGTCCTTTGACTAATGTTCCAGAGTCCTCTGTCCTTAGACAAATGTCCCAGAGTCCTCTGTCCCTAGACTAATGTTCCAGAGTCCCTTGTTCTTAGACAAATGTCCCAGAGTCCTCTGTCCTTAGACATAATGTCCCAGAGTCCTCTGTCCTTAGACAAATGTCCCAGAGTCCTCTGTCCTTAGACATAATGTCCCAGAGTCCTCTGTCCTTAGACATAATGTCCCAGAGTCCTCTGTCCTTAGACAAATGTCACAGAGTCCTCTGTCCTTAGACATAATGTCCCAGAGTCCTCTGTCCTTAGACAAATGTCCCAGAGTCCTCTGTCCTTAGACAAATGTCCCAGAGTCCTCTGTCCTTAGACTAATGTCCCAGAGTCCTCTGTCCTTAGACTAATGTCCCAGAGTCCTCTGTCCTAAGACTAATGTTCCAGAATCCCTTGTTCTTAGACAAACGTCCCAGAGTCCTCTGTCCTTAGACAAATGTCCCAGAGTCCTCTGTCCTTACACTAATGTCCCAGAGTCCTCTGTCCTTAGAAAAATGTCCCAGAGTCCTCTGTCCCTAGACTAATGTTCCAGAGTCCCTTGTTCTTAGACAAATGTCCCAGAGTCCTCTGTCCTTAGACAAATGTCCCAGAGTCCTCTGTCCTTAGACAAATGTCCCAGAGTCTTCTGTCCTTAGACAAATGTCCCAGAGTCTTCTGTCCTTAGACAAATGTCCCAGAGTCCTCTGTCCTTAGACTAATGTCCCAGAATCCTCTGTCCTTAGACTAATGTCCCAGAGTCCTCTGTCCTTAGACAAATGTCCCAGAGTCCTCTGTCCTTAGACTAATGTCCCAGAGTCCTCTGTCCCTAGACTAATGTCCCAGAGTCCCTTGTTCTTAGACAAATGTCCCAGAGTCCTCTGTCCTTAGACAAATGTCCCAGAGTCCTGTGTCCTTAGACTAATGTCCCAGAGTCGTCTGTCCTTAGATTAATGTCCCAGAGTCCTCTGTCCTTAGACAAATGTCCCAGAGTCCTCTGTCCTTAGACAAATGTCCCAGAGTCCTCTGTCCTTAGACATAATGTCCCAGAGTCCTCTGTCCTTAGACAAATGTCCCAGAGTCCTCTGTCCTTAGACAAATGTCCCAGAGTCCTCTGTCCTTAGACTAATGTCCCAGAGTCCTCTGCCCTTAGACTAATGTCCCAGAGTCCTCTGTCCTTAGACAAATGTCCCAGAGTCCTCTGTCCTTAGACTAATGTCCCAGAGTCCTCTGTCCTAAGACTAATGTTCCAGAATCCCTTGTTCTTAGACAAACGTCCCAGAGTCCTCTGTCCTTAGACAAATGTCCCAGAGTCCTCTGTCCTTAGACTAATGTCCCAGAGTCCTCTGTCCTTAGACAAATGTCCCAGAGTCCTCTGTCCCTAGACTAATGTTCCAGAGTCCCTTGTTCTTATCAATCAGAGATAAATTGGATGAAATTACCCCCGCTATTAGCCCTGAACTAGCCCAAGCTGTAAATCTAACGTCCCATATAAATCCACCTGTAAACTTAGAAAGGTTCACAGCTGTTGATCAAGCAGAGATAACTTCAGCCATTATGTCCTCTAAAAGCTCAACTTGTGTCCTAGACCCCATTCCAAGCAGACTCCTCAAAGACATTCTTCCCCTAATTATAGACCCTATTCTTAATATAATAAATACTTCACTCCAAAGTGGCTATGTTCCACAGTCCTTCAAACATGCAGTCATTAAACCTCTTCTGAAAAAGCCTCATCTAGATCCCGACCTATTGGTAAACTACAGACCTATTTCAAATCTTCCCTTCGTCTCTAAAATCCTTGAAAAAGTTGTAGTAAAACAGCTTTGTCGCCACCTGCAGGACAATAACTTATTTGAAGTTTTCCAGTCAGGGTTCAGAGCCCACCACAGCACTGAAACTGCACTAGTTAAAGTCACAAATGATTTGTTATTAGCCGCTGACGATGGACTGGTCTCAATCCTGGTTCTGTTGGACCTCAGCGCAGCGTTTGACACCATCGACCACAACATTCTACTGCAGAGGTTAGAATGTGATGTAGGTGTTGGAGGAACAGCCCTCAGCTGGTTTAAATCCTATCTATCTGATAGGTTCCAATTTGTTAATGTAAACCAGAGCTCCTCACCAAGCTCTAAAGTAATTTACGGTGTGCCACAGGGTTCGGTACTCGGTCCAATTCTGTTTACTCTTTATATGCTACCATTAGGCAACATGATCAGAAAGCATGACATTAACTTCCACTGCTATGCAGATGACACTCAGCTGTATTTATCAATGAAACCTGATCAGAGCGATCAAGTAGACAGACTTAGTACTTGTGTGAAGGAGATAAAAACTTGGATGACACTAAACTACCTGCTTCTTAACCCTGAAAAAACCGAGGTCATTGTGCTTGGCCCTAAGCATCTACGAGATGCTCTATCTGAGCAGATAGTCACACTGGACAATGTCAGTGTAGCCTCCAGTTCTACTGTAAGAAACCTTGGAGTCTTATTTGACCAGGAGCTCTCATTTAAAGCTCATATAAATCAAGCTTGTAAAACAGCCTATTTCCATTTGCGCAACATCGCCAAAATCAGAAGAATCCTGCCTAAAAGTGATGCCGAAAAACTTATCCATGCATTTGTAACGACTAGATTAGACTACTGTAACTCCCTGCTTGCAGCGTGTCCTAAAAGCTCCATAAAAAGCTTTCAACTGGTTCAAAATGCAGCAGCAAGATTACTAACAGGAACAAAAAGAAGAGAGCACATTACGCCGGTGCTGGAGTCTCTTCACTGGCTCCCGTCGAGTCTAGAATCAAATTCAAAATTCTACTCTTGACCTACAAAGCCATAAATGACATGGCCCCATCCTACCTCAAAGATGCTATAGAACCATATCATCCAAACAGAGCTCTTCGCTCTCAGAATGCCGGCCTTCTGGTGGTGCCAAGAGTCTCTAAAAGTACTGTAGGAGGTAGAGCGTTTAGCTACCAAGCTCCTGTGTTATGGAATCAGCTCCCGACCCATGTTAAATATGCTGACACAGTCTCTTCATTTAAGTCCAGGCTTAAAACGTTCCTCTTCGAAATCGCTTATGGTCAGAGTAGTTAGGAACATAAAGATAAACCCACAGCTTCAGCTACGCTGCCCTAGGAGTAACTATGCTGGGGGAAGTATGGCAGCTTGAGCACTATCCTCTTCTTCTTCTGACTACTTATGCTATCAAACAATATTTATTTTTTGATTCCACTTGCAAACTGTTCACCGCCTTCTTTTCTTTCTCTCACTTCTGAGGACCTGTGGACCCAGATGTCCCTCTCCTGGTGAAGTGGTCCCTGCCCTGTGTGGACGGTCCCTCATCTGCCTGAAGAGTGGCTCCAGTTCGCCTCAGTCGGTCCCTCATCTGCCTGAAGAGTGGGTCCAGCTCGCCTCCGACGGTCCCTCGTCTGCCTGAAGAGTGGGTCCAGCTCGCCTCCGACGGTCCCTCTTCTGCCTGAAGAGTGGGTCCAGCTCGACTCAGATGGTCCCTCTTCTGCCTGAAGAGTGGGTCCAGCTCGACTCAGACGGTCCCTCTTCTGCCTGAAGAGTGGGTCCAGCTCGACTCAGACGGTCCCTCATCTGCCTGAAGAGTGGGTCCAGCTCCAGTCTCCTCGTGTCCGTCTGTCCGTCTGTGAGAGTCGGATCTCTCCTTCACTGGAACTCCTCCAGGTTTCTACGCTTTTTTCCCAAAGAGGTTTTTTTTGTAGTTTTTCCTGGCCGAGAAGGAGAGTCTAAGGACAGAGGACCCTGGGACATCGTCCCTCGCCACCACAGACATTGTTGATTCATTTCTCCCTGTGGCCCTCAGAGGCAACTGTTGTTGTGATTTTGGGCCATACAAAAATAAATTGATTTGATTTGATTTGATTTGTTCTTAGACAAATGTCCCAGAGTCCTCTGTCCTTAGACAAATGTCCCAGAGTCCTCTGTCCTTAGACAAATGTCCCAGCGTCCTCTGTCCTTAGACAAATGTCCCAGAGTCCTCTGTCCTTAGACAATTGTCCCAGAGTCCTCTGTCCTTAGACTAATGTCCCAGAGTCCTCTGTCCCTAGACTAATGTCCCAGAGTCCCTTGTTCTTAGACAAATGTCCCAGAGTCCTCTGTCCTTAGACAAATGTCCCAGAGTCCTGTGTCCTTAGACTAATGTCCCAGAGTCGTCTGTCCTTAGATTAATGTCCCAGAGTCCTCTGTCCTTAGACAAATGTCCCAGAGTCCTCTGTCTTTAGACAAATGTCCCAGAGTCCTCTGTCCTTAGACATAATGTCCCAGAGTCCTCTGTCCTTAGACAAATGTCCCAGAGTCCTCTGTTCTTAGACAAATGTCCCAGAGTCCTCTGTCCTTAGACTAATGTCCCAGAGTCCTCTGTCCTTAGACTAATGTCCCAGAGTCCTCTGTCCTTAGACAAATGTCCCAGAGTCCTCTGTCCTAAGACTAATGTTCCAGAATCCCTTGTTCTTAGACAAACGTCCCAGAGTCCTCTGTCCTTAGACAAATGTCCCAGAGTCCTCTGTCCTTAGACTAATGTCCCAGAGTCCTCTGTCCTTAGACAAATGTCCCAGAGTCCTCTGTCCCTAGACTAATGTTCCAGAGTCCCTTGTTCTTAGACAAATGTCCCAGAGTCCTCTGTCCTTAGACAAATGTCCCAGAGTCCTCTGTCCTTAGACAAATGTCCCAGAGTCCTCTGTCCTTAGACAAATTTCCCAGAGTCCTCTGCCCTTAGACTAATGTCCCAGAGTCATCTGTCCTTAGACTAATTTCCCAGAGTCCTCTGTCCTTAGACAAATGTCCCAGAGTCCTCTGTCCTTAGACTAATATCCCAGAGTCCTCTGTCCCTAGACTAATGTCCCAGAGTCCCTTGTTCTTAGACAAATGTCCCAGAGTCCTGTGTCCTTAGACTAATGTCCCAGAGTCCTCTGTCCTTAGACGAATGTCTCAGAGTTCCTTGTTCTTAGACAAATGTCCCAGAGTCCTCTGTCCTTAGACAAATGTCCCAGAGTCCTGTGTCCTTAGACTAATGTCCCAGAGTCCTCTGTTCTTAGACTAATATCCCAGAGTCCTCTGTCCTTAGACAAATGTCCCAGAGTCCTCTGTCCTTAGACAAATGTCCCAGAGTCCTGTGTCCTTAGACTAATGTCCCAGAGTTGTCCGTCCTTAGATTAATGTCCCAGAGTCCTCTGTCCTTAGACAAATGTCCCAGAGTCCTCTGTTCTTAGACTAATGTCCCAGAGTCCTCTGTCCTTAGACGAATGTCTCAGAGTCCCTTGTTCTTAGACAAATGTCCCAGAGTCCTCTGTCCTTAGACAAATGTCCCAGAGTCCTCTGTCCTTAGATAAATGTCCCAGAGTCTTCTGTCCTTAGACAAATGTCCCAGAGTCCTCTGTCCTTAGACAAATGTCCCAGAGTCTTCTGTCCTTAGACAAATGTCCCAGAGTCTTCTGTCCTTAGACAAATGTCCCAGAGTCCTCTGTCCTTAGACAAATGTCCCAGAGTCTTCTGTCCTTAGACAAATGTCCCAGAGTCTTCTGTCCTTAGACAAATGTCCCAGAGTCCTCTGTCCTTAGACATAATGTCCCAGAGTCCTCTGTCCTTAGACAAATGTCCCAGAGTCCTCTGTCCTTAGACATAATGTCCCAGAGTCCTCTGTCCTTAGACATAATGTCCCAGAGTCCTCTGTCCTTAGACATAATGTCCCGGAGTCCTCTGTCCTTAGACATAATGTCCCAGAGTCCTCTGTCCTTAGACAAATGTCCCAGAGTCCTCTGTCCTTAGACAAATGTCCCAGAGTCCTCTGTCCTTAGACTAATGTCCCAGAGTCCCCTGTCCTTAGACTAATGTCCCAGTGTCCTCTGTCCTTAGACAAATGTCCCAGAGTCCTCTGTCCTTAGACTAATGTCCCAGAGTCCTCTGTCCTTAGACTAATGTTCCAGAATCCCTTGTTCTTAGACAAACGTCCCAGAGTCCTCTGTCCTTAGACAAATGTCCCAGAGTCATCTGTCCTTAGACTAATGTCCCAGAGTCCTCTGTCCTTAGACAAATGTCCCAGAGTCCTCTGTCCCTAGACTAATGTTCCAGAGTCCCATGTTCTTAGATAAATGTCCCAGAGTCTTCTGTCCTTAGACAAATGTCCCAGAGTCTTCTGTCCTTAGACAAATGTCCCAGAGTCTTCTCTCCTTAGACTAATGTCCCAGAGTCCTCTGTCCTTAGACAAATGTCCCAGAGTCCTCTGTCCTTAGACATAATGTCCCAGAGTCCTCTGACCTTAGACTAATGTCCCAGAGTCCTCTGTCCTTAGACCCTCCTTCTCGGCCAGGACAAACTACCAAACCTCTTTGGGAAAAAGTATAAACCTGGAGGAGTTCCACATGAAGGAGAGATCTGACTTCCACAGACGAGGGAGACGGAGCTGGAGCCACTCAGGAGGAGAAGCAGTTCTTCAGGAGGAGAAGCAGTTCTTCAGGAGGAGAAGCAGTTCTTCAGGAGGAGAAGCAGTTCTTCAGGAGGAGAAGCAGTTCTTCAGGAGGAGAAGAAGTTCTTCAGGAGGATAAACAGTTCTTCAGGAGAAGAACCAGTTCTTCAGGAGGAGAAGCAGTTCTTCAGGAGGAGAAGCAGTTCTTCAGGAGAAGAACCAGTTCTTCAGAAGGATAAACAGGCGGATGAAGAACCGTTCTTATCTTATCTTATATGGAGTAGAGACCGTTTCTACAGGAGAGGATCCTCTGGGTCACATCGATGTGTCTGTTCCACTCCCGACGGGAAGTGGGAGAAGAAGAAGAAAAGGCAATGAACAGTTTGCACGTGGAATTAAATATTAAATATTGTTTGATAGAATAATAAGTGTTTATCAGAGGACAGAGCTCAAGCTGCCATACTTCCCCCAGAGTTGCTCCTAGGGCAGCGCAGCTGAAACTGTAGCTTTATATTTCTGTTCCTCACTGGCCTGAACATAAGTCATTTCAAAGAGGAACGTTTTAAGCCTGGACTTAAATGAAGAGACTGTGTCGGCCTCTTTAACATGGACAAGAGCTGATTCCATAACACAGGAGCTCTACCTCCTACTGTGCTTTTAGAGACTCTTGGGACCAGAAGGCCAGTATTTTGAGAGCGAAGAGCTCTGTTTGGATGATATGGTTCTAAAGCATCTTTGTGGTCGGATGGGGCCATGTCATTTATGGCTTTGTAGCTCAGGAGGAGGAGTCAAAATTTGATTCTAAACTCGACAGGAGCCAGTGAAGAGACTCCAGCACCGGCGTAATGTGCTCTCTGTACAGGATTCTTGTGATTTGATCTATATTACGCAGATGGAAATAGTCTGTTTTACAGGTTTGATTTATATGAGCTGTAAATGAGAGCTCCAGGTCAAATAAGACTCTGAGGTTTCTTACAGTAGAACAGGAGGCTACGCTGACATTGTCCAGTGTGACTAACTGCTCGGATAAAGCGTCTCGTACATGTTTAGGACCAGCACAATGACCTCGGTTTTTCAGGGTTAAGAAGCAGATAATGAAGTGTCCTCCAGGTTTTTATCTCCTTCACACAAGCACTAAGTCTGTACTTGATCGCTCTGATCAGGTTCATTGATAAATACAGCTGAGTGTCGTCTGCAGAGCAGTGGAAGTTAATGCCATGTGACCTGATCATGTGACCTAACGGCAGCATGTAAAGAGTAAACAGAACTGGACCCACTACTGACCCCTGAGGCACACCGTAAGTTACTTTAGAACAAGGGGAGGAGCTCTGGTTTACATGAACAAACTGGTACCTATCAGATAAATAGGATGTAAAGCAGTTGAGGGCGGGGCCTCTGCGGGCGGAGCCTCTGACACCTACATCACATTCTAACCTCTGCAGTAGAATGTTGTGGTCGATGGTGTCAAACGCTGAGGTTAGAACCAGGATTGAGACCAGTCCATCGTCTGCAGCTCTGAACCCTGCTGTGGTGGGCTCTGAACCCTGCTGTGGTGGGGCTCTGAACCCTGCTGTGGTGGGCTCTGAACCCTGCTGTGGTGGGCTCTGAACCCTGCTGTGGTGGGCTCTGAACCCTGCTGTGGTGGGCTCTGAACACTGCTGTGGTGGGCTCTGAACACTGCTGTGGTGGGGCTCTGAACCCTGCTGTGGTGGGCTCTGAACCCTGCTGTGGTGGGGCTCTGAACCCTGCTGTGGTGGGCTCTGAACCCTGCTGTGGTGGGGCTCTGAACACTGCTGTGGTGGGGCTCTGAACCCTGCTGTGGTGGGGCTCTGAACCCTGCTGTGGTGGGCTCTGAACCCTGCTGTGGTGAGGCTCTGAACCCTGCTGTGGTGAGGCTCTGAACCCTGCTGTGGTGGGCTCTGAACCCTGCTGTGGTGGGCTCTGAACCCTGCTGTGGTGGGCTCTGAACACTGCTGTGGTGGGCTCTGAACACTGCTGTGGTGGGGCTCTGAACCCTGCTGTGGTGGGCTCTGAACCCTGCTGTGGTGGGGCTCTGAACCCTGCTGTGGTGGGCTCTGAACCCTGCTGTGGTGGGGCTCTGAACACTGCTGTGGTGGGGCTCTGAACCCTGCTGTGGTGGGGCTCTGAACCCTGCTGTGGTGGGCTCTGAACCCTGCTGTGGTGGGGCTCTGAACCCTGCTGTGGTGGGCTCTGAACCCTGCTGTGGTGGGCTCTGAACCCTGCTGTGGTGGGGCTCTGAACACTGCTGTGGTGGGGCTCTGAACCCTGCTGTGGTGGGGCTCTGAACCCTGCTGTGGTGGGCTCTGAACCCTGCTGTGGTGGGGCTCTGAACCCTGCTGTGGTGGGCTCTGAACACTGCTGTGGTGAGGCTCTGAACCCTGCTGTGGTGAGGCTCTGAACCCTGCTGTGGTGGGCTCTGAAACCTGCTGTGGTGGGCTCTGAACCCTCCTGCTGTGGTGGGCTCTGAACACAAGTGGAGCTTTTAGAGGACATAATGGCTCTGCTCGATCAACAGCTGTGAAACGTTCTAAATCCACAGATGGATTTATACGTGACACTAGTTTCACAGCTCGGGCTCGTTCAGGGCGAACAGTGGGAGTCATTTCATCTCATTTATCTCTGATAATGATAAAAGTCTCTAAAGTCGAGACTTCAGAGACTTCAGAGACTTTAGAGACTTCAGAGACTTCAGAGACTTTAGAGACTTCAGAGACTTCAGAGACTTTAGAGACTTCAGAGACTTTAGAGACTTTAGAGACTTCAGAGACTTTAGAGACTTTAGAGACTAGAGACTTCAGAGACTTCAGAGACTTCAGAGACTTCAGAGACTTTAGAGACTTTAGAGACTTTAGAGACTTTAGAGACTTCAGAGACTTCAGAGACTTCAGAGACTTCAGAGACTTTAGAGACTTTAGAGACTTCAGAGACTTCAGAGACTTTAGAGACTTTAGAGACTTCAGAGACTTTAGAGACTTTAGAGACTTTAGAGACTTCAGAGACTTCAGAGACTTTAGAGACTTTAGAGACTTTAGAGACTTCAGAGACTTCAGAGACTTCAGAGACTTTAGAGACTTTAGAGACTTCAGAGACTTTAGAGACTTTAGAGACTAGAGACTTCAGAGACTTTAGAGACTTCAGAGACTTTAGAGACTTTAGAGACTTCAGAGACTTTAGAGACTTTAGAGACTAGAGACTTCAGAGACTTCAGAGACTTCAGAGACTTCAGAGACTTTAGAGACTTTAGAGACTTTAGAGACTTCAGAGACTTCAGAGACTTTAGAGACTTTAGAGACTTCAGAGACTTCAGAGACTTTAGAGACTTTAGAGACTTCAGAGACTTTAGAGACTTTAGAGACTTTAGAGACTTCAGAGACTTCAGAGACTTCAGAGACTTTAGAGACTTTAGAGACTTCAGAGACTTTAGAGACTTTAGAGACTAGAGACTTCAGAGACTTCAGAGACTTCAGAGACTTCAGAGACTTTAGAGACTTTAGAGACTTTAGAGACTTCAGAGACTTTAGAGACTTCAGAGACTTCAGAGACTTCAGAGACTTTAGAGACTTTAGAGACTTCAGAGACTTTAGAGACTTTAGAGACTTTAGAGACTTTAGAGACTTCAGAGACTTCAGAGACTTCAGAGACTTTAGAGACTTTAGAGACTTTAGAGACTTCAGAGACTTTAGAGACTTCAGAGACTTTCAGAGAGTTCATGGTCAAGAGGACAGAGCGGTCACTTCCCCTGGACTGAAGCTGGTCACATGACGTCGCTGAACATTGACTCTATTATCTCTTTGAACTTTGACTTTCCAGATATTGTCCCTTTCATTATAACTTTAATGGCTAATCATAAGTCACGTGTGTGTTACAGGACAGGTCACGTGCCTACGTTTATTTTGAAAAGGCTAACCGGATATTGCCTCACCTCGCGGTGACTTGACCCAGTGTCAGATGTCCCGGACCCGGTCAGGACAGCGCGCGCGCGGAGGGGGGGCTCTCACAGCACGCGGCCGGAGCGCGGACCCCACAACACGACCTCGCGACACGAGCCCCGCGTGTCAAAGTCACGGACGCCCCAGATTTACCCCCGAAAAAGGAACCGACAGAAGGTCACGAGCCGCGGCGGAGCGTGTGACTGCTGCGCCCACGGGACTCTCGCGGCACCGTTTGTTTACGGCGGAGTTTGAACTTGTAAAGTGGTGAACCGCGCTCTAAACCCGCCGTCATTCACACCGGACCCCGCACGGTGACGAGAGTTTACGGTGTTCACGCGGAGGACGTGACATGCCGGAGGAGCGCGCGCGTCGTCCCCGCGCCGCGTCTGATGCGCCTCCCGCTCCCGCCGCCGCGCCAGGACCACCGCGGTCATGATCGGCTCCCCGGACGTGCTGGCCTTCTCCGGGGCAGAGGGCTTCACGGAGCCGCAGTGTGAGCCGCACGAGGCCGTGAGTCTCCCGGAGGAGCTGTCGGTGCCGCCGCCGCGCGCGGACAACCCCTGGAGCTGCCGCGCGCGCTTCAGCCGCGACTTCGTCCTGGTGGCGGAGTTCTGCGAGCAGGTGCACTTCTATATACATCAATATACATCAATATACATCAATATACATCAATATACATCAATATACATCAATATACATGTATATGGGGTGTACACAGTCTCTAGTACAAGTGTGAAAAATGTTCTGTTCAAATACAAATAAAGAGTTGGCTCTTGACCACACCACGTGACCGCGTGAGGACACGGAATATTCAAATATATGATATAAATATATATGACATGTCCAGTAAATCCTTCAGGACCAAACTAAGTAATAGAAAGTACACGTGCCTGCTCTATAATGTAGTAAAATAAGATACTTTTCTACTTTCACTTTCCTCTGGTTTATCTCACTCCATAAAGTGTTTCACATTAAGTCTGTGATAAAAAGACAACTCGATTATTGTCAATCTGGCCCATAACACTTATGACTTATGACAGGGACAAGAAGATTCCTATTTTTCTCTTGTTTTGGTCCTGTTTGGGTCCTGTTTTGATCTTTTTTGGGTCCTCTTTTGGTCTTGTTTTGTTCCTGCTTTGGTCTTCGTTTGGTCTAGGTTTGGTCCTGTTTTGGTCTTGCTTTGGTCCTGCTTTGGTCCTATTTTGGTCCTGTTTTGGTCTTGTTTTGGTCCTGCATTGGTCCTGCTTTGGTCCTGTTTTGGTCTTGTTTTGGTCCTGTTTTGGTCTTGTTTTGGTCCTGCTTTGGTCCTGCTTTAGTCTTGGTTTGGTCTAGGGTTGGTCTTGTTTGGGTCCTCTTTTGGTCTTGTTTTGGTCCTATTTTGATCTTGGTTTGGTCTAGGTTTGGTCCTGTTTTGGTCCTGCTTTGGTCCTGCTTTGGTCCTGGTTTGGTCTTGTTTGGGTCGTCTTTTGGTCTTTCTTTGGTCTTGTTTGGGTCCTCTTTTGGTCTTGTTTTGGTCCTCTTTTGGTCTTGGTTTGGTCCTGCTCTGGTCTTGGTTTGGTCCTGCTCTGGTCTTGTTTTGGTCTTGGTTTAGTCCTGTTTTGGTCTTGGTTTGGTCCTGTTTTGGTCTTGGTTTGGTCCTGTTTTGGTCTTGGTTTTTGGTCTTGGTTTAGTCCAGGTTTGGTCCTGTTTTGACCTGGTCTTGTCCCGTTCTGGTCCATGTTTTGGTCCCTGCTGGTTCCTCTCCAGAACAACATAAAGAACCTACAGACCTGTGGACAAAGTGTTTTTTATTGAACCTGCTCCGTTCTATTTAAAGCTGCTCTGTGTAACTTTTCTGGTGAAGGGTCCGCCACCTGCTTGGAATGTTCCAGACACAAATATCATGACATAAGCTCGTTGTTTACTTAAATATGGGATTCATTTGCATTAGAAGACACGTTTGATTAGTCCAGAACATTCTCTGCAAAGACGTGTCCTAAAGGAGACGCTGGACACGCCTCTAAAAATATGACTGTGCATCTTTAGGTCATTTAAAGCTTTGGAATACAACGTTTCTGAGCTCGTTACTTGATTCATTTGTGGAAAGAAAATGGATCGTTCGTTAATAAAGAAACAGAAGAACATTGTGTTTACAATTAACGTTTAATAGAAATGAAAGAATGTTCTGGGGAACTCGAGTAGAATACAGTACTTTCACTTTTGTATATTACAGGCTCTTACACACACCTTTTTTTTACCTTTTTTAGTTTATTGTAAATATGCTGTAGAAATTCATTTGACATTTACCTGTTTTTTCCAGAGTATAAGTCGCACCAGCCAAAAAATGCATAATCGAGAAGAAAAAAACATATATAAGTCTCACTGGAGTATGAAATGCGGTTGCAAGTGTGAAAATAACAAATAATATCACATAAGTCGCTCTGGAGTATAAGTATAAGTATAAGTTGCACCCCGGCCAAAACTATGAACAGTTATACATTTTGTTCATCATAAACCACAATAATGATCTAAAACGGAGTCGTTACAGACACCGCTTCATGGACTTCCTGTTCAGAACTGCAGAACTGCTAAGCCCCGCCTCTTCTTTCACCGTGACAAGTAGCACTTTGTCAGGTGTTTATTTATTTTGGAACGTTTTAGCACTCTACATGTGTCACTGAGTCTTTAAATCTTAAAGCAAACAATCGCAACTAAGTACAGGGGGGTGGGCGGGGACAGGGGGTAGGTGAAAACAGGAATTTTCTGCGGCTCAGCAGCGGGACAACACGAGATGAACTCAAACGAATGAGGAGGAAACGCTGTTGTGAAGGATAAAGCTCAATACATCTTCTTTAAACATGAGTAAATGTCCCGTGAAGCCCCTTTAACCCTGTGTCTGTGTGTGTCTGTGTGTGTGTGTGTGTGTGTGTGTGTGCGTGCGTGTGTCTGTGTGTGTCTGTGTGTGTCTCTGTGTGTGTGTGTGTGTGTGTGTGTGTGTGTGTGTGTGCGTGCGTGTGTCTGTGTGTGTGTGTGCGTGCGTGTGTGTCTCTGTGCGTGTGTGTGTGTGTCTCTGTGCGTGTGTGTGCGTGCGTGTGTGTGTCTGTGTGTGTGTCTGTGTGTGTGTGTGCGTGCGTGTGTGTCTCTGTGCGTGTGTGTGTGTGTCTCTGTGTGCGTGTGTGTGTGTCTCTGTGCGTGTGTGTGTCTCTGTGTGCGTTTGTGTGTGCGTGTGTGTGTCTCTCTCTGTGCGTGTGTGTGTCTCTCTCTGTGTGTGTGTGTGTGTGTGTCTCTCTGTGTGTGTGTGTGTGTCTCTCTGTGTGTGTGTGTGTGTGTGTGTCTGTGTGTGTGTGTATGTGTGTCTCTGTGTGCGTGTGTGTGTCTCTGTGTGCGTGTGTGTCTCTGTGTGCGTGCGTGTGTGTCTCTGTGTGCGTGTGTGTCTCTCTGTGTGTGTGTGTGTGTGTGTGTGTGTCTGTGTGTCTCTGTATGTGTCTCTGTGTGTGTCTCTGTGTGTGTCTCTGTGTGCGTGTGTGTCTCTGTGTGCGTGTGTGTCTCTGTGTGCGTGTGTGTCTCTGTGTGCGTGTGTGTCTCTGTGTGCGTGTGTGTCTCTCTCTGTGCGTGTGTGTCTCTCTCTGTGCGTGTGTGTGTCTCTCTGTGCGTGTGTGTGTGTGCGCGTGTGTCTCTCTCTGTGTGTGTGTGTGTCTCTGTGTGTGTCTCTGTGTGCGTGTGTGTGTGTGTCTCTGTGTGTGTGTGTGTCTCTGTGTGCGTGTGTGTCTCTGTGTGCGTGTGTGTCTCTGAGCGTGTGTGTGTCTCTCTGTGCTTGTGTGTGTCTGTGCTTGTGTGTGTGTGTGTGTGTGTGTGTGTCTCTCTCTGTGCGTGTGTGTCTCTCTCTGTGCGTGTGTGTGTCTCTGTGTCTGTCTCTCTCTGTGCGTGTTTGTGTCTCTGTGTCTGTCTCTCTCTCTGTGTGTGTGTGTGTGTGTGTGTGTGTCTCTGTGTGTGTGTGTGTGTGTGTGTGTGTGTGTCTCTGTATGTGTGTGTCTCGTCCCTAGGTGGGCCCGTCCCCCGTCCTCACCATCCCGGACGACCCGAGGGTGACCGGCTCCTTTGACCTCAACCACTTCTCAGTGCGGCTCATGTCCGTGGACTACCAGGCGTCCGGCCCCGCCCCGCACCCGTGCCCCGGACCCCGGCTCAACTTCAGCGAGGACTCGCGCGTGGTGCTGGGCGACTCGGCCGAGGACGCCTACGCCTACGTCCACCACGTGACCCTGTTGGACCTGGAGGCCAGGGGCATGGTGCGCCCCTTCTGCATGGCCTACGTGTGCTCGGACCAGGCCAAGCTCATGGAGAACTTCATGGAGCTGTCCAGCGGCTTCTCCCGCGCCTCGGACAGTCTGAAGACGGGCAACAGGCAGATGTTCTCCACAGAGCTGCAGAGGAAGCTCCAGCAGCTCGAGTGAGTGCCACGGGGGCCACGGGGCCCACGGGGCCACCCACATTGGAAACGCTCGCGAGGCTGTGAATGTGTGGACCCTTTGTGGTTTAAGCGGACACATCTCGTTAACTTGACTTAAACGAGCTTTTGACCTCGTGTTGCGTTTGCGCATCGTTAGTTGTAGTTTGATCGATCGATTCACACCTACCCCCCATCCCCGCCCACATCCCCGCCCACATCCCCGCCCACATCCCCGCCCACATCCCTGAGCTTGGTGTGATTATTTGAATCGTTACGCAGCCTCGGGGTCCGGCAGGTGGAAAACAGGTGCACTCAAAATTTCCCACAATGCACCATGAAAAGTAGTGTTCCGCGATGGTCACTAGACCGGTCGATAAAGACCACAATGCACTGCGAGAGTCGGTGACATGTAAATGTAAATTAACAAAAAAAAGACTGCTACAGTTAATCAACTAATCATGATCTATCAACTATAAAAATAATCCTGACATTAGCATTATTCAAATAAAATGTCAAAAAGGCGTGGCATGGGGGCTCTAAGCATGGGGGCTCTAAGCATGGGGGCTCTAAGCATGGGGGCTCTAAGCATGGGGGCTCTAAGCATGGGGGCTCTAAGCATGAGGGCTCTAAGCATGGGGGCTCTAAGCATGCGGGCCCTAAGCATGGGGGCTCTAAGCATGGGGGCTCTAAGCATGGGGGCTCTAAGCATGAGGGCTCTAAGCATGCGGGCCCTAAGCATGCGGGTTGGCATGAGGGCCCTAGGCATGGGGGCCAGTGCCACAGCATGATGCTCAGCTGTCATAAGGGCCAGTTATTTGGGGTCACGTCATTAACGAGGGGCAGTTTTACCCCTTTATTTTTACACGGGAGGCGGGCCCTATCCAGCTGGTGAATAGGAAGGGAACCATGTGTCCGGCCCTGAACTCTAAAAGAACCCTCTTTTGTCCCTGTTGTTGTGGTCTTCAGATTCGAGCGCCTGTCCCTGAAGCGAGAGGCTGTCCTTTCCCCGACCTCGGCAGGGAAGGCCTGGGCGTGGCCAGAGAACGCCCGGGCGTCGGCAGAACCCTCGGAACTGGAGGCCTTGGACCTCTCCATCCTGACCCACCGCGAGCTCCTGCGCCAGGTCACTTCGTACCCCAACAGGAAGCTCAAGCAGCCCGACTTCCTGCCCTACGACACCGCCGACTCGCTCCCAGACTCCTCCCTCCTCTTCCCGCCCGCCCCGGCCCCCAGGCACCGCCTCAAGACCCTTCCCGAGCTGTGCAACCCGTACTTCCTGACGCTGATGAAGGAGCAGCTGGCGGACGCCGAGGCCCGGCTGCGCGGCGACCTCGGCGTGCTGAGGACGTCCTCCGCCCTCGGCTCGCTCTCCAAAGGCCTGGCGCTCACCCACTTCCTGTTTGAGCTGTGGGAGAGCGACGATGGCGAGGGGGAGGAAGAGGAGGAGGAGAAGCCCCGGGTCAGAGGTGAGTTCCATGATTATAGTTCAGATTTGACTCGAAATGCCTTCATTTTTCAAGTTCATAATTGTACTTCCTGTTTGGGTGTGACATACTTGTATTAAGCATTGCGTCACTTCCTGTAACGCCAGAAGGTTCCCGCCCCTTTTCGGCCCGTACGTTCAACCGTGTGGGATGTATTTTGCCGGTGGTGCAGTGAAGGGGGGCTCTGCTCTCGGGGGGGGGGCTCTGTTCTTTGGGGGGGGGCTATGCGCCCGGGGGGGCTCTGCTCTCGGGGGGGGGCTCTGTTCTTGGGGGGGGGGGCTATGCGCCCGGGGGGGCTCTGCTCTCGGGGGAGGGGGGGGCTCCATCGGCTGCTGTGACACCAGATTTCCTTTGTTTTCTTTGCGTTCAGTTAAGCCACGTTTCGACTGGTTCACTTTGGAGCGAGTTCTCCTCGTGTTTTCCTGCGTGTTTCACTTCTCGCTTTAACTTCTCTTTATGTAACGCGTTGGTTTGGATCATCACGCGCTGGAAATGTCTCAGATCAGATGCAAAATGACTGGATAAACTGGAAACGGCATCAGCGGAAATGTGGCCGTTTATCACGAGATCAAGAGGGCGTTTGGCGAGATTCCTTTCCGTGTGTCTGCTTTTCGCCCTCTTGTCTTCCGAGTCTGTGCTCTTGAGCCAGACCACTCGCGGCCCACTTTGGGTTACTTAAACGGGCCAGACAGTCGGGACACTTTGGGACCGTTCCATCTGCTCCAAAGTGAACCAGTGGAAACGTGGCTTTAGAGATCCAGATGAAACGCTGTTGTAGATAAATGTAGGGCGTCGACTGACCGCTGCCCCCCTGTGGTCACTGTGAGCAGGTCCGAGCGGCTCCGAGGCCCCTGATGCAGACCCGCCCAGCCTGGAGTCCTTCTACTCCTGTGTGGAGGAGCTCCCCATAAAGATGGAGGCGGAGCGCAGACGTGCGGTGACCCCTGACCCCGGCGTTTCCATGGAAATGACCGGAAGCGCGAGCAGCAGCGACAGCATCGAGGTGCTGGGGACGGAGAAGTCTTTCCGCGCACAGCAGGGCCTCAGCGGCGGCGAGGGCAAAGGTACGATTCACCGTGCGGCACCTGCTGATGTCACGAGGTGGCGCTCTGAGGAAAGTCTTAAAGGACCCTTATATCAGACAATAGTTCTGACATGACGTAACCATGACGTGTTTGGACTGTCGGTGTGTGTGACGTGTCTTAAAGGTCCCATAACATGCAAAATCGACTTTTCAGAGCTTTTAACCTTCTTACATTGCTATTTGTGGTTCATATATGTCCAGAGTGTTTTTTAGATTGATTCCCGCAGTTTTTAGCTACAGAACAGACTATCTCCTTTCCGCAAATCTCTTAACTGACGGGGGGTAGACACAAGACCGCGTCACAACCCCAGGCACGCGTCATCATCCCCCTCATATATAGATCTATAGATATATCTGTTCTGCGCACGCGGTAGAATAAACACCAGATTTATTTAGTCTCAAAGTAGTGTTGATCTGAAGGTCGCGCCGTCTGCATGTCCGGGTTGGTGAGGGGGTCCAAGGTCTGGGTGATATTTCTTAACTATTATGTTAAGGGTGTTGCACAACCCTTATTATTATCAATTATACACTCCCCATGTCAGCCACATTGTCAAGACCTCATACTTCCACCTCCGCCGCATCGCCAAAATCCGACACTGCCTCACCCTCCCCGCTGCTGAATCCCTCATCCATGCCTTCATCTCCTCCCGCCTCGACTACTGCAACTCCCTCCTCACTGGCATCTCCTCCCATTCCCTCCATGGACTCCAAATGGTCCAAAACTCCGCTGCCCGCCTCCTCACCCACACCCGGTCCCGTGATCACATCACTCCCGTTCTCCGCTCTCTCCATTGGCTCCCCATCAAGCAGCGCATAAACTTTAAAATACTCCTCCTCACCTTCAAAGCTCTTCACCACCTTGCCCCCCCCTACCTGTCTGACCTCCTCATCCCCCACCGCCCCACCCGAGCTCTCCGATCCTCCTCCTCTCTCACCCTGACTGCACCAACATCCCGACTCAAAACTTTTGGCGACAGAGCGTTCTCCCGAACAGCACCCCGACTCTGGAACTCCCTCCCCCAACCTGTCCGCCACTCTCCCTCACTCACAACATTCAAATCCCGCCTAAAAACATACCTCTTCACCCAAGCCTATGACCTCCCCTACCCCTAGCCTCCTCTACCCCATTGCCTACTCTTCTACCCCCTGTTACATCCCCATCTTTTTCTCTCTACTTCTTCTGTCTTGTTCATTTTATCTGTATATTAATGTGTTCTGCACGTGTTGTCCCCCCTGTCTGTAAATACCCCCCCCTTTTTTTTTATTATGTTCAGCGTCTTTGGGTCACTGAAAAGCGCTATATAAACAAAAGTTATTATTATTATTATTATTATTATAGACTACGAAACGTGAAAAAAAGCATGTTATGGCACCTTTAAGAGCTGCTGTTGCTAGGCGACGGTCGACATGACTGATCAGATCACTGCAAACACAATGACCACATTATGGACTGGGACAGTTCAAGGATCGTCAACCGAGAGTCCAATAAATACAAACTCCAGGTCAACGACGCAACTTGCATGACAACCAGTGGGGGGCGTGGCCAGGGAGCGTGACTGGGGGCGTGACCAGGAGGCGTGGTCAGGCCTGAGAATAACAGCTCTTTCAACTCGTCGCGACAACGACCAAAACATCAAGGTCATGACATCATCTCTTACCTTTTCTCTGATAGAAAAAAAGAAACAACAAAAACTAGGTTTTCTAATTAAGACGAGATGAATATGTGTAAGATTTTGAGTGTAATGTTCACAAAGCTGTGCTCAGACCTGAGGTAAACGTCCCAGAATGCACGAGGGTGGGCCGCCTTCCCCCTCCACTGTGATGAACGTGTCCCCACTCTTCCTCTGTCCAAAGAGCCCTTCTTTTCCCCAGTTATGTCTAAGAATTAAGGTACGATTCCTCTTGAAACAGTTTTATTTGTCATGAGTGTTTGAGTAATGCTGACACCTGGCCCCGCCCACTGGCCCCGCCCAACACCAGTGATCGGTTTACTGAAGAGCCACGTTTCGGTCGTTGGTCATGTGTGTGTTCGTACTGTCAGGTGTTCTGGCCACGCCCCGAGATGCAAACATGTCAAAAGCACTGGAAGAGAAAACACTTGGAGAGCTTTGGATGTGGGGAAACCATGGTAACCATGGTAACAGGGCTCATGAAAAAAGATTTTTCATCCTTTAATGTGTCAGAATGCCCCAGCAAACTGTTCTACTGTCTATGAAAGGCATAAAGTACTCTTGAACCTTTACTACTGTCGGCGTGCACGTTTATGAAAGAAAGGGCCAGAATCAGAACAATCAGAATGAATCAAATGTTTAATCTTGTCAGTACAATTCTAATACAGATAAACAGAGCGCTCACCAATCCAATGTGACGGCGACTTAGGCGAGGGGTCCGGACGCGCCGCTGTCCCAGCTCTGCTCGTGCATTTAGAACATTACGATAGGGCGTAATATGAAGGGTGACACCTCTCTGGTCTCCTCCTCTGCACCTCTGGTCTCCTCCTCTGCACCTCTCTGGTCTCTCCTCCTCTGTACCTCTCTGGTCTCCTCCTCTGCACTTCTGGTCTCCTCCTCTGCACCTCTGGTCTCCTCCTCTGCACCTCTGGTCTCCTCCTCTGCACCTCTCTGGTCTCCTCCTCTGCACCTCTGGTCTCCTCCTCTGCACCTCTGGTCTCCTCCTCTGCACCTCTCTGGTCTCCTCCTCTGCACCTCTCTGGTCTCCTCCTCTGCACCGCTCTGGTCTCTGAAGGAGTTCTTCATAATATATCAAAATATAGTTTAATACAGTCTCGTAAAATGAATATAGTTGGTAATACAATATAGTAAAGTTCATATATTTGGTTTGCCCTTCACTCTGAACATATGCAGTACTATGACATAATTGTCTTGTGTGGTGCACAGAGCCTCCGGGCCTGATGGTGGAGCTCTCAGCCAAGCGTGCGCCCACAGACCTGGGCCTGAGGCGGGGCCGGGTGTTCGCCCGCAGAGCCAACAGCGAGGACAGCATCGAGGTCCTCAGCACCACCGACTCCATCGTCCCCGAGGACCTGAGCGCCATCACAGAGGAGGCGGAGCTCTGGCCTCTGACCGGCGGGGAGGGGGACGGGGCACAGGGCGGGGTGCAGCCTGAGGTACACTCCGAAGTACAGCCTGAGGTACCTCCTGAAGTACCTCCTGAAGTACCTCCCGAAGTACACTCCGAAGTACCTCCGGAAGTACCTCCCGAAGTACACTCCGAAGTACCTCCGGAAGTACCTCCCGAAGTACACTCCAAAGTACCTCCCAAAGTACACTCTGAAGTACCTCCCGAAGTACACTCTGAAGTACACTCTGAAGTACACTGCGAAGTAATTCCTGAAGTACACTCAGAAGTACACTCCGAAGTGCCTCCCGAAGTACACTCTGAAGTACACTCTGAAGTATACTGCGAAGTACCTCCTGAAGTACACTCCAAAGTACCTCCCGAAGTACACTCCGAAGTACACTGCGAAGTACCTCCTGAAGTACACTGCGAAGTACCTCCTGAAGTACACTCCGAAGTGCCTCCCGAAGTGCCTCCCGAAGTACACTCCGAAGTGCCTCCCGAAGTATACTCCGAAGTGCCTCCCGAAGTACACTCCGAAGTGCCTCCCGAAGTACACTCCGAAGTGCCTCCCGAAGTACACTCCGAAGTGCCTCCCGAAGTACACTCCGAAGTGCCTCCCGAAGTATACTCCGAAGTGCCTCCCGAAGTATACTCCGAAGTGCCTCCCGAAGAACACTCCGAAGTACCTCCCGAAGTGCACTCCGAAGTACCTCCCGAAGTGCACTCCGAAGTGCCTCCCGAAGTGCACTCCGAAGTGCCTCCCGAAGTGCACTCCGAAGTGCACTCCGAAGTGCACTCCGAAGTGCACTCCGAAGTACACTATGAAGTACACTCCGAAGTACACTATGAAGTGCCTCCAGAAGTACCTCCTCCTGAAGTACCTCCTGAGCCTCTGCCAGTGGTCAGGCTGAAGAGCAGGCGTGTCCAGGAGGAGCACGGGTCAGCAGCAGGCGAGTACTTTTACTTTAAAATACCAGACTCAGTCCTGTCCGAAGGGGCGGAGCCAGAAACACATGTTTAAATCATTTCATTTGTCGACTTAAAGCTTTTGTCAGATTTACTCAGTGAGAAAATACTTTTACTGAAACGACTGCTACACAGTACAATAATATTGTACTGTGTAGCAGTACAATATTGTACTATGGAGTCAGAACACGTCTGGACCAGCAGGTGGCGCTCAAATGTGGATCTACTGTAATGTTCACAATGTAATGTTGGTTTTTCCTTTTATTATAAAAAAACAAACTGATCCAGACTAAATCTAAAGGAAAGAAGCTCAAAGAGTTATGTCGTCCCTGTCGTCCCTGTCGAAGTACTCTCCACATGTCTCCATCTATTATTTCCACAGTTGAAGTTTTGCGTCTGAGATGCACCATTTTTTTACTCTTACTTGTGTATATTATACTATTTTGATCAGTTTGTACTTCTACTCGAGTATTTCATATTTTAAAGTGCGGTTACTCTTACTTTTGGCTCCTCCCCCTCTGCAGAAATCTACTTTAAAGGTACAATCTCTTCATAGTCCCATGTAAACCATGTGTCTGCCCCACAGCAGAGCCCCGCCTCCTCCCCTCGGACGGCCCCGCCCCTGGCCCTCTCTCGCTGGTGCAGTCGCTCCAAGCCACCTCCCTGTCTGCGGTCACTCGCTGGTCACAGGGCGGCGCCGCTCCTGTCCGGCTGCTCAGCGTGGACGAGCGCTCGGACTGCACCAGTGCCACCGGCTCCTCTGACCACTCCGCCCTGTCCATGCTCTGCTCCGCCCGGGGCCTCAGGAGGAGGCGCAGGAGGCGCAGGAAGGCGGGGCTGCGGGCGCTGCGCTTCCTCAAGCAGCACTCCTTCTTCCAGCACGTGCTCTACTGCCTGCTGTTCGGGCGCCCCCTGGTGGTGCTCGGGGGGGACGAGGCTCTGGTGAGGAAGGTGGTGGACGGGCTGAGCCTGTTTGTGCCCGCGCCCGGTCCTGACCAGCGCGCCGTCCAGCCCAGTCTGACCAGCCCTCTGCAGCTCACAGACCTGCTCGTCTGGAGGCTCATCGGCATACGCAGGTAGAACACCCCACAGAGCGCCCCACAGAGCGCCCCACAGAGCGCCCCACAGAGCGCCCCACAGAGCGCCCCACAGAGCGCCCCACAGATTACCCCACAGATTACCCCACAGAGCGCCCCACAGAGCGCCCCCACAGATCGCCCCACAGATCGCCCCACAGATCGCCCCACAGAGCGCCCCACAGAGCGCCCACAGAGCGCCCCACAGAGCGCCCCACAGAGCGCCCCACAGAGCGCCCCACAGAGCGCCCCACAGAGCGCCCCACAGATCGCCCCACAGATCGCCCCACAGAGCGCCCACAGAGCGCCCCACAGAGCGCCCCACAGAGCGCCCCACAGAGCGCCCCACAGAGCGCCCCACAGAGCGCCCCACAGATCGCCCCACAGAGCGCCCCACAGAGCGCCCCACAGAGCGCCCCACAGAGCGCCCCACAGAGCGCCCCACAGAGCGCCCATCACACTAAACCCACCTTGCATTTATGATTTTTTTCATTGCTAAAAAATACCCTGAAGATGCCTGTGAGCCGGGTCGCCTCTCCACAGATCTGACCTACATATCATGGCCAGTACATTACATTAGAATGATCTCGTCTCCATAGAGACAAAGCGGTAACATCTCTGTTCTAACTGGGCCGTTTGTGCCTTAGGGTGTCGGGCAGCGCCTCTGCCGCCGTGGTGACCGCTCTGAGCCGCTACAGCCGTTACCTGAGTGTGCTGGACCTGGACCACAGGACCCTGAGGGCCCCGCCTTACTCGGGCGCTCTGATTGGCCGGCTGGCAGACGCTCGGTGTGGCTTTAGCAAAGGCCTGACGTTCCTGCTGCACGTGGAGAGTGAACTGAGCGCGCTCCAAAACCAGGCTCTGCTCTACACCTTCTGCCCTCACAGACAGCGCCCTCTGCTGACCCACTGTGACCACAGAGTACTGCACTTCCTGTCGGACCTCATGGCCCAGCACCACGCGGGCCGAGGCCCCCCAGTGTTAGACTTCAGCTACAGCTCTGTGCCTCTGCATAGGAACACTGCTGCCCCCTAGAGCCCGGGACACACCCGGGACACTGCTGCCCCCTAGAGCCCGGGACACGTCCGGGACACTGCTGCCCCCTAGAGCCCGGGACACGTCCGGGACAGCGCAATACTTTGAGCCCAAAGGTGAATCTGAATCGCAGCTGAAATGAGTTTTACTCGTGCACTTTTCTAATGTTTGAACAGATCATTTTGCTTCTGTTTTATTGTTTTCTGAGAATCTTTAGATGAGACGTTCTCAGGCTTAAACTGAAATGTAAAGATGATCAAACACTGCAGAATAACACACTTTACACCTTTTTAACAGAACCTGGACTTTTATTTAACACTTGTAAACATAAAATCTTCAGTGATTGTGCAGACATTTGACAAAATAAAAATACTTTAAAAAAACAGTTTGGTCTTTAGCGCTCGCTTCAGAACTGAATAAAGTGACAAACAGGAAGTCCACTGGCATCAGCAGGAATTCATCTGTGCAGGCGCCCTCTGCTGGACATCTGAGAACACAGTAAAGACAATATTTATTTTTGATTTCAAAGGCTATAATTAAAATCTCAGGGCAGTATTGCTGTTTGAGTGGAGTCAAAGCCAACACGAAGGTGAGAAAAGTGTAATAACACCGCGGGTAAAGTGTGTAATAACACCGCTGGTAAAGTGTGTAATAACAGAATCATAAGCGGCCTCACCATGGTCAGCTTTCATTTGGGATGCTCACGCTCCACTTTTGACGGCCTAAAAACTCAAGAGGAACACGATTAAGACACGGGACAAATGAAAGTGAAATCATGTGACGTGGACTTACAGTACGTACTGTTCACCAGGTACGACATGGAAAAGAGGGTGACAGTCGTGAGCAGTCCCTTAGCAGCAGCGGAGAAAGATATCAAACAGGTCCTAAACATCAACTTATTCTCATTGTATATTTGATGTTTCAGGATATAAAACACTTTAAATGAAGGAAGAGGATGACGTGACATAAAAACTGAGCAAGAGACTTTAGGTTTATCCCTTTTCCTTAATTATCTGGGTGAATTGAAACAGAGTGATTTCTGAGTGTTTCATTTACTGAAGCAAACTACAACTCCTTATGGTTAAAGACTTCCTGTCCAATATTTTTTGCCAAAAACAGACTGAAATAAAGTTAATTAAAGGTTGAATGGACAATTGTTGTGGCCCAAATCTGAGTCATATTTCCTCCTGCCACGTGTCAATCATAAAACGCACCTATCGCTCACCTGCAGCCGCGTGCGGATCGTCCCCACGTTTCCGCGTGCCTAAGCGCATGGATCTATCATAATATAGTTCCCTCAGTGTACGGGACAAAATGAAGACGGAGAAAGACAGTTCGAGCTGACGCAGAAGTGGACAGAAATCTACGGGAGACGAGAGATGCGATGTGATCCGTCGCGCTAATAAACAAACGCACGTGTGTGTTGTATCAGTTAGAGCTGGATTTCGATTCAAATTTCAAGAATCGATTCGATTCCGATTTTTACGTTTCAAAAATCGTTTTGCTCCGATTTCGATTCGATCCGGGGGTTAATGTTATTAAAAATGAAAAATGTATTTGAACCGTTTCCTTCACTTCATGACTGTGTAGAGAAGCAACATATTAAAACTAGTATTATATCAATATTAAACAGCACATCTTACAAGTATTGTAGTTACTGATGGAAGACTGATGAAAAGGTTAAGGGTCAATCTACCTTCAAGAAAGATAATCCAGGAGTCCTGAATTATCTTTCTTGAAGGTAGATTGAAGTTCACTGAGGGAAATGTAGAAAAGAATTTTAATGTAAAAAAAAAAATCTAATCGATCTTTGGACGTGCGAATCGATTAAAAATCGGAAAATCGATTATTTCAACCAAGCTCTAGTATCAGTCCACACAGTGGCATGTGCAAGGGGGAGTGGCATGTGCACGGGGAGTGGCATGTGCACGGGGGAGTGGCATGCGTGGCATAGATCCGTGTTCGCCGCTCCAGGAGATCGCAGCGCCACAGAACCTGAACTAACGCCTGAATGAACTAAATAGAGAATGACAATAGACATGCTAGCTAGTGTTTGACCAGAAAATAAATAACCCTAACCCCTAAACTTAACCCTAAACCTAACCCCTAAACCTAACCCCTAAACCTAACCCCTAAACTTAACCCTAAACCTAACCCCTAAACCTAACCCCTAAACCTAATCCCTGCGTGCACCACCACGAGCCGCACGCACCACGAGCGAGCGGCGCCGCTTCTCCTCCGCTGCACCGGCGTTTCCACGCCCGAACACCGGCTCCGCGCTCCCGCACCCGCCGCCCCGGAGGTCTGTACCTGGGCGAAGGTGTGGCCCCAGCCCGCCACAGGAGCAGACACGGAGAGCGGGGCACCGGCTCCACCCGGAGAAAAGCAGCCCCATACAACCAAGGTACAGCCCCGTTTCTCTGCTTTCCCCGCTCCACAGACGGGGGCGATCTGGTCACAAAACTGGACTCAAATGCGTCTTGATTGGGCTAGAGCAACGCCGGCGTCTAGTATGTGGACTGCCGCTTCTGTCCCAACGTCTTTGTTTTGTCAGTCGTTTCCATTGTTTTGTTTTGTTCCCGCGTCTCTGTGTTGTCTTCTGTCTACATCCCTGTTCCTTAACTTCATCGGACATTACTGCACCGTCCATCACTCATCTCCTCCCTCACTCCTGGACTATCTACTGCCCTAGCCGCCAGCTAACAGCTGGCTTAACACCTGCTGAGGTCCGTCATGGTATCGCGGGGCCTCCCTGCCGTGCAGACAAGGTCTGGGGCAACCAACGCCACTCACTCCACCAGCTTCAACACCCGGTCCACTGCTGCTTTTTCACAACTCTCTGCCCACCAGCTTCTAGTTAACCAGCCTCTAGCCACCGCCAACATTCTAACTGGATTACTCTCATCTGCTGCTACGTTCCATCTCCTCATCGGACTATCACTCCCACGCCTCCAGGCCACCGCTCCACCAACTTCTCGCCTACTCACCTACACCGCTGCTGACCTTCACCTCCTCAACCATAACCACCGTCTCCCAGCTGCTGCTGCCTCTGCAGCTAGCTCAGCTGGGATCCTTCGCCGGCCCCGCTACATCCACAGGGGCTCTGGTCTCTCCCATAACCAACACTCCAACGATGGCTCACCTATCCCCTCACTCTGGACTAGTTTTCGCCCCCCTGTCACCCCCACCTGCCGCACTGCCAACCTCAGCAACCTCCGCCCCCCCACCCCTGCGCCCCCATCCATCTCCGCGCCCCCATCCATCTCCCTTGCACTACTGAACTGCAGCTCCCTCGCCAACAAATCACCTGTTATATCTGAACTGCTACTGGACAATAACATTGATCTGCTTCTCCTCTGTGAAACATGGCAACAGCCCCTGGACTTCTATGCTCTCAACCAAGCCACTCCCTCCAACTACACTTACACTGCCAAACCCCGCCTCTCCGGGCGTGGGGGAGGTCTTGCTGTTATTCATAAAAAAATCTACATCCATCACTGAACTGAACCTCAACCTTCCATCCATCTCATCATTTGAATACCTCGCCTTCTCCCTCCCCAACTCTATCACCGCTATCCTGATCTATCGTCCCCCAAAGCCCCACCCCTCTTTCCTCACTGCATTGTCTGAACTCCTCACCATCGCATCCTCTCTCTCTGCCCGCCTCCTACTCACTGGTGACTTCAACATCCACATTGACTACCCCAACGCCCCACTGACATCCGACTTCCTCTCTCTCCTGGACTGCTTCCATCTCACCCAACATATTGACTTCCCCACCCATACCAAAGGCCACACTCTGGACTTAGTCTGTTCCTCTCTCCTACCCATATCTAAGCCCCACCCCCTCCCCTTCCCACTCTCTGATCATCTCTGCATCCTTTTCTCCGCCCCCCTACCCTCGCCCCACGACCCCAAAAAACGCACCATCACCTACCGCAATATCAAGTCAGTCAACCCCCTCACGCTCTCCCAGCTCATATCCTCTGCTTTCCCCCCTGACTCCCCCCCCTCTTCCCCCGACGACTATGCTGTCATGCTCAACACCACCCTCTCCGACTCCCTTGACTCCCTAGCCCCCTGGAAAACCTCCTCCGTCTCATACATCAACCCCGCCCCCTGGTACACCCCTGAACTCCGCACCATGAAGCAGACTGGCCGCCAACTCGAACGACTCCTCAAAAGAACCCGCCTCACCGTCCACGCCGAAGCTTTCAAATTACACATCTCCTCCTACCGTGACGCTCTCCAAGCCGCCAAATCTGCCCACCTCTCCACCCTCATCAACAGCTCCCACCGGAGCCCTCGCACCCTGTTCTCCACCGTCAACAAGCTGCTCCAGCCACCGGACATCACTCCACCCTCCTCCCCTGACCTCTGCAACTCTTTCCTCCTTGCCTTCAATGACAAAATTTCCAAAATCAACAGCTCCATGACTGCCGTCTCCATTAACTCCATCACCACCCCCACCCCTGCCCCCCCTCCTCTCCCTGACCACCCACCCTTCCCTCCCCTCACCACCTTCTCCTCTGTTAACTCCTCTCATATCATAGACCTCATCACCGCTTCCAAAACCACCACCTGCTCTCTCGACCCCCTCCCAACGAATCTAACCAAGGCCTGCCTCCCTGCTCTCATCCCCCATCTCACCACCCTCTTCAACCAGTCTTTATCCCTCGGCCATGTTCCTTCCATCTACAAACTGGCCTCCATCACCCCCATCCTCAAAAAACCCACCCTAGACTCCGCCAACCTCTCCAACTACCGCCCCATCTCCAACCTGCCGTTCCTCTCAAAAACGCTGGAACGCATCGTCGCCGCCCAACTTCACACCCACCTCCAGTCAAACAACCTCTATGAACCCCTCCAATCTGGCTTCCACCCACTTCACAGCACTGAAACAGCCCTGGTCAAAGTACTCAACGATCTCCTCACCTCTGCAGACTCCGGGGCCCTCAACATCCTGTTACTACTAGACCTCAGCGCAGCCTATAAACCATTCCATCCTCCTACAAAGGCTGCGCCAACTGGGTGTTGAGGGCTCTGCACTTGACTGGCTCACATCCTACCTCACCAACAGGCAAGAGTTCATTTCCCTCTCCAGTCACTCATCCACCCTCTCCCCAGTAACGCAGGGATCCCCCAGGGCTCAGTCCTCGGCCCCCTCCTCTTCATCTGCTACATCTTCCCCCTTGGTCACATCCTCCGCCAACTCAACCTGGACTTTCACTGCTACGCTGACGACACCCAGATATACCTCACCACCAAATCCACCCAAAACCCTCCCCTCAGCCACATCCAAACCTGCATCTCTACAATAAAATCATGGCTCACTCTCAACTTCCTCAAACTGAACAGTGACAAAACAGAGCTCCTCCTCATTGGCACCAAATCCACTCTCAATAAAACTGGTCCCTTTTCACTCAGCATCGACACCTCGACCATCACCCCCTCTACCCTGGTACGCAATCTCAGTGTCATCATGGACCCCACCCTCTCCTTCACTCCCCATGTCAGCCACATCGTCAAGACCTCATTCTTCCACCTCAGCCGCATCGCCAAAATCCGACACTGCCTCACCCTCCCCGCTGCTGAATCCCTCATCCATGCCTTCATCTCCTCCCGCCTCGACTACTTCAACTCCCTCCTCACTGGCATCTCCTCCCATTCCCTCCACAGACTCCAAATGGTCCAAAACTCCGATGCCCGCCTCCTCACCCACACCCGGTCCCGTGATCACATCACTCCCGTTCTCCGCTCTCTCCATTGGCTCCCCATCAAGCAGCGCATAAACTTTAAAATACTCCTCCTCACCTTCAAAGCTCTTCACCACCTTGCCCCCCCCTACCTGTCTGACCTCCTCATCCCCCACCGCCCCTCCCGAGCTCTCCGATCCTCCTCCTCTCTCACCCTGACTGCACCAACATCCCGACTCAAAACTTTTGGCGACAGAGCATTCTCCCGAACAGCACCCCGACTCTGGAACTCCCTCCCCCAACCTGTCCGCCACTCTCCCTCACTCACAACATTCAAATCCCGCCTAAAAACATACCTCTTCACCCAAGCCTATGACCTCCCCTACCCCTAGCCTCCTCTACCCCATTGCCTACTCTTCTACCCCCTGTTACATCCCCATCTTTTTCTCTCTACTTCTTCTGTCTTGTTCATTTTATCTGTATATTAATGTGTATTGTACGTGTTGTCCCCCCTGTCTGTAAATACCCCCCCTTTTTTTTATTATGTTCAGCGTCTTTGGGTCACTGAAAAGCGCTATATAAAAATAAAAAAATAAAGTTATTATGCGCACGGGGGAGTGGCATGCGCACGGGGGAGGGGCATGAGCACGGGGGAGGGGCATGTGCACGGGGGAGTGGCATGTGCACGGGGGAGTGGCATGTGCACGGGGGAGTGGCATGTGCACGGGGGAGTGGCATGTGCACTTCCCCCTGAGTTCTCATTGCACCTTTAAGCTCAAAAATGTTAAAGTTATACTTTTCCTTTAATCTAAATTGTGAAAGAGTGAAAAACAGCATGGCCCCTAGAACAGACCCTTGTGGGACACCTTTGACTTTAGAAACTGCACCGTCTTGGAGCAGGTTTTACTCCTACAAAACCCTTAATCCCTCTGCAAGGAGGAGTGAGCGCGTACAAGGAGGAGTGAGCGCGTACAAGGAGGAGTGAGCGCGTACAAGGAGGAGTGAGCGCGTACAAGGAGGAGTGAGCGTACAAGGAGGAGTGAGCGCGTACAAGGAGGAGTGAGCGCGTACAAGGAGGAGTGAGCGTGTACAAGGAGGAGAGCGCGTACAAGGAGGAGAGCGTGTACAAGGAGGAGAGCGCGTACAAGGAGGAGTGAGCGCGTACAAGGAGGAGTGAGCGCGTACAAGGAGGAGTGAGCGCGTACAAGGAGGAGTGAGCGCGTACAAGGAGGAGTGAGCGCGTACAAGGAGGAGTGAGCGCGTACAAGGAGGAGTGAGCGCGTACAAGGAGGAGTGAGCGCGTACAAGGAGGAGTGAGCGCGTACAAGGAGGAGTGAGCGCGTACAAGGAGGAGTGAGCGTACAAGGAGAAGTGAGCGTACAAGGAGGAGTGAGCCTGTACAAGGAGGAGTGAGCGTACAAGGAGGAGTGAGCGCGTACAAGGAGGAGTGAGCGCGTACAAGGAGGAGTGAGCGTACAAGGAGGAGTGAGCGCGTACAAGGAGGAGTGAGCGCGTACAAGGAGGAGTGAGCGCGTACAAGGAGGAGTGAGCGTACAAGGAGGAGTGAGCGTGTACAAGGAGGAGTGAGCGTACAAGGAGGAGTGAGCGTACAAGGAGGAGTGAGCGCGTACAAGGAGGAGTGAGCGCGTACAAGGAGGAGTGAGCGCGTACAAGGAGGAGTGAGCGCGTACAAGGAGGAGTGAGCGTGTACAAGGAGGAGCGAGCGCGTACAAGGAGGAGTGAGCGAGCGCGTACAAGGAGGAGTGAGCGAGCGCGTACAAGGAGGAGTGAGCGAGCGCGTACAAGGAGGAGTGAGCGCGTACAAGGAGGAGTGAGCGCGTACAAGGAGGAGTGAGCGTACAAGGAGGAGTGAGCGAGTGAGCGCGTACAAGGAGGAGTGAGCGAGTGAGCGCGTACAAGGAGGAGTGAGCGCGTACAAGGAGGAGTGAGCGTGTACAAGGAGGAGTGAGCGTACAAGGAGGAGTGAGCGTACAAGGAGGAGTGAGCGCGTACAAGGAGGAGTGAGCGCGTACAAGGAGGAGTGAGTGTGGATGTATATACTCACTGGTCTGTGTGTTTGCAGGGACGTAGTGTGAGCGTGTGGAGAAAACCCAGGGACTTGTCTGCATCATAAAGAGAGAAGTCAGATGTCTGTTCCACAGCTCATGGGCCCCGCTCTGCCCTGACCTTTGCCCGCTCTGCCCTCGCCCGCTCTGCCCTCGCCCGCTCTGCCTGCGCGCTCTACCCTCGCCCTGCGCGCCCTGCGCACCCTACCCTCTCCCTGCGCACCTGCGCGCTCTACCCTCGCCCTGCGCGCACCTGCACGCAGGGCCCTCGCCCTGCGCGCTCTACCCTCGCCCTGCGCGCTCTACCCACTCTACCCTCGCCCTGCGCGCTCTACCCTCGCCCTGCGCGCACCTGCACGCTCTACCCTCGCCCTGCGCGCACCTGCGCGCTCTACCCTCGCCCTGCGCGCACCTGCGCTCTACCCTCGCCCTGCGCGCACCTGCGTACTCTGCCCTCGCCCGCCCTCACCTCGCCCACGCGCACACTGCCCTCGCTCTGCCCTCACCTGTGCTCTGGTCCTGGTCCATCTCCTGGTCCATCTCCTGGGTCACCTCTGAGATGAAGGAGCTGAGGCGCTCGGAGGACGACAGGCCGTCCCGCAGCCAGCGCAGAGCCCACACGTTGTTCTGGACACAGACAGAGCTCACTCAACACAGACACACTGGGCTGGGACATGGGCCGGGGACATGGGCGGGACACGGGCTGGGACATGGGCCGGGGACACGGGCTGGGACACGGGCGGGGACACGGGCGGGGACATGGGCGGGAACATGGGCACGACCTCACAAACACTTGCCCCAGACGGACTGAGCGCTGTGAGTCTAATGTCCAGTTTTCCTCCAGTTTATGAAATCAACATTCTGAATTTCCTTTGAAGTTTAAAGTGCAGATTTAAACTACAATAGTCAAATATTACTCAAGTAAAAATAAAATCCAAATATTGACCCAATGAAAGGACAAATATTCTGCATTATTCATCGTGTTATTATCCGGCCTGAATGAAGCTAAATACAGCCGTTTTTGATGAGGAACGATGTCAGATCAGGGTTAAAAGAGAAACCTTTGGCATTATGTGCAAAAAGTATTTGAAGTATATTATTATAATATTGGAGTAACGAGTAGCAGTCTTGACGAAGGATACATTTAAAAATCGGATTTGAGTTCATGTAATGCGACAGATAAAGCTGATTCTAGTGATTTAAGGACAAAAACAAATCATATGATGGTCAGGTTTAGGATTCTTACTCGAGTAAAAGTAAAAGAACGGAGTCAGAAAACTGTTTTGAAAAGTAAAATGTCTTCAGTAAGTTACTCGAGTAAATGTCCGCTTCATTGTGACCTGAACGATGAGCCATGGCCTGAATCGTCTTGGCGTCTCTCGTGGCAACCGTTTGTAGAGTAGCGTGTACCTGAAAGCAGCGCAGCACGGGGAGCACGGGGCTGAAGGGGCCCGCCTGGAGCCTCTGGGACAGGGCCTCGATGAGCAGCAGCAGCAGCGCCTGGTCCTGGTAAACATGCACACGCCAGAGACCCTTTAAACCAGGTCCTACGCACACGCAATAGACCCTTTAAACCAGGTCCTACGCACACACACACGCAAGAGACCCTTTAAACCAGGTCCTACGCACACGCAAGAGACCCTTTAAACCAGGTCCTACGCACACGCAAGAGACCCTTTAAACCAGGTCCTACACACACGTGCGCGCAAGAGACCCTTTAAACCAGGTCCTACACACACACGCGCAAGAGACCCTTTAAACCAGGTCCTACACACACACACACACGCGCCAGAGACCCTTTAAACCAGGTCCTACACACACGCACACGCAAGAGACCCTTTAAACCAGGTCCTACACACACACACACGCAAGAGACCCTTTAAACCAGGTCCTAGGCAAGGCAAGTTTATTTGTAGAGCACATTTCATACACAAGGCAATTCAAAGTGCTTCACAGCAGGAAAAATGCATTCAAATCACAAAGAAATTACAGAAACAGAAATACAATAAAATTAACTAAATTCCAACTGATTTTCTAAACTAATAAAATCACCAACAAAAGAGAAGAGTGCAAATAAAAAATCCTTTCAGTCATATGCGCAGCTAAACAAAACTGTTTTTAGCTTAGATTTGAACATTGTCAGAGTTGAAGCCTGTCTCACATCTTCAGGAAGACTGTTCCAGATTTTAGCTGCATAAAACTGAAACGCAGATTCCCCATGTTTTGTCCTGACTCTGGGCACCAGCAGGAGGCCGGTCCCTGAGGTCCGAGATGGTTCATATGGCACTAACATATCCAAGATGTACTTTGGTGCTAGGCCATGGAGAGACTTGTACACAAGCAGAGCTGCTTTAAAGTCTATTCTCTGAGCCACAGGGGCCAGTGCAGAGACCTGAGAACAGGACTAATGTGATCATACTTCCTGGTTCTAGTCAGGACCCGAGCAGCAGCGTTCTGGATGTTCTGCAGCTGTTTTACAGCGCGTTTGGAGAGGCCAGTGAGCGGCCGTTACAGCAGTCTAATCTACTGGAGACAAACGCATAGATAAGTCTCTCTAAATCTGGTTTTGACACTATATTTTTGATTTTGGCAATGTTTTTTAGATGGTAAAAAGCTGCTGATGTTATTGATTTGACGTGGCTATTAAAGTTCAAGTCTGAGTCCATTATTACACCCAGATTTCTAACTTGGTTTGTAGGTTTAAGAGCGAGACTCTGGAGGTGACCGCTAACACTTTCTCTTTGTTTCTGTGGGCCAAAAACGATTATTTCAGTCTTGTCTGAGTTCAGCTAGAGAAAGTTGTTTTGCATCCACACACTGATCTGTTGGATGCAGTGACAGAGTGAATCTACTGGTCCATAGTCACCTGCCGATAGTGAAACATAGATCTGAGTGTCGTCTGCATAATTGTGATAGGACACATTTTCACTGCGTATCAACTGACCAAACGCCAGCATGTAGAGGTTGAACAGAAGGGGACCCAGGACTGACCCTTGGGGCACTCCACAGGTCAGGGTCATGTGGTCTGAGACACAGCTACCAATTTCAACAAAGTACTTCCTGTCTTCCAGATAGGACCTTAACCAGTTTAGGGCAGTGCCAGTGATGCCCACCCAGTCCTCTAGTCTCTGTAAGAGGATCCCATGATCGACAGTGTCAAAAGCAGCACTCAGATCTAACAGAATTAAGACTGAGGCTTTGCCCGTGTCAGTGTTCAGGCGGATGTCATTTGCCACCTTGACAAGAGCAGTCTCAGTGCTGTGATGAGGTCTAAAACCTGACTGAAAAACATCAAATGAGTTGTTTATTAAGAGGAAATCTGTGAGCTGTTGGTAAACAGCCTTTTCAAGGACTTTGCCCAAAAATGGCAGATTAGAGATGGGCCGGTAATGACTCAGTACTGCGGCATCAAGACTGCTCTTCTTTAGGAGAGGCTTTATGACCGCAGTTTTCAAGACATTGGGAATGTTCCAGATTGAAGCGACATGTTAACTATGTGAGTGAATGGTGCTAACAAACTGTTCAGCACAGACTTTAGAAATCTGGTGGGTAACACATCAAGGCAGCATGTAGATGAACTCAGACTGGTGATGATCTCATGGACAGTTTTGTCAGTTACTGGTGCAAAGTGAGTTAGCTCTAAGTGTCTCGGTGGTTTTAGGGTAATTTTTTCATTGTGGGATTTATAGCATTTTTAATGCCCTGAACTTTGTCATTAAAGAATAATGCAAACTCATTACACTTGGATGTGGAAATGAGTTCTAACGGCAGCTGAGCTGGAGGGTGTGTTAATCTGTTTACTGTGGCAAACAGGACACGCGAGTTGTTACTGCAGCTTCCAATTATTTCAGAAAAATATCTTTCCCTAGTTCTACATAAGATTAGGTTGTACATGTTCAGCTTTTCTTTGTAAATCTCTTTTTGAACCTGGAGCTTTGACTTGCGCCATTTCCGTTCGGCCCTGCGGCACTCCCTTTTCTGTGCCCTGACCGAATCATCATTTCTCCACTGCGCCTTCTGCTTATTTTTAACCATTTTAGCCTTTATGGGGGCGATGGTGTCCAGAACATTCAAAACACTAGATGTAACAGAGTTCAACAAATCATTTACATTAGAACATGAGACATTTTCAAAGTTTATCATTTCCATAAACAGTGCACCTGTGCCATCACTTATGTGTCTCCTCTGAACAACTGCAGGACCAACCGGAGGTTTGGGAGAAACAGACAGGTCAAAGAAGACACAGAAATGATCAGACAGAGCAACATCGATCACATTAACATTTGAAATATTTACCCCCTTTGTAATTATGAGATCTAGAATGTGTCCTTTGCTGTGGGTGGGGCCTCTCACATGCTGAGTAAGACTGAAGGTTTCAAGGACAGCATCAAGCTCTTTAGCGTTTCTGTCACAAATATTATCAACATGCACATTGAAATCACCTGTAATGACCAAACCATCAAAGTCTGTGCATATGACTGAAAGCATCTCAGTAAAATCATCAATAAAACGTTGGCAGTGCTGGGGAGGCTTGTATAAAACAATGAAGAGAATGGATGGAGACCGTTTTAGCTCCATTTTAAAGGATACATACTCAAATGATGAAAACACCCCAAAAGACAACCTGCGGGTAATTATTTCATCTCTAAAGACAGCACAGACTCCACCCCCTTTTTTGTTTTCTCGTGTTTCAGATTCAAACTTAAAGTTGGGTGGAGCAGATTCTATCAGAACTACATTTCCTGTGTTTTTGTCAAGCCATGTTTCAGTTAAAAACATAAAATCAAGATTATAAGAAGAAATAAAATTATTAATTAAGAGAGATTTGTTACATAAGGATCTGACATTTAGCACAGCAAGTTTCAGACTAGTTTCAGTGGGACTGGGCTTTATCTTTTCACAGGGAATATGAATCACATTTCTCAGATTGGGCCTGACTCGCATTTTGTTTTTCCATCTGTGTGATGATGTGACTACAGAAATAGCACTAGGGGGGGCTCTTTTTACATAGGGCCCCGGGTTGGTTTGATTTTTAATGTGACAATAAGTCCCGGCAACGCTGAGACCCAGTGCATCCTAGCTATGGGAGATACCAGGTCGAGGTTGGATGGGTGGTGGGGCTTTTGTAGCCAAGGAGAGTTTGGGACCAGGTGAGAGGCGAGGGGGGATGGGTGGTGGGGCTTTTGTTGGTGTAGTCGGCATAGCCCTTGCTATATTGGGCGTGAGTGGAGCTATCTTAATGCCTGATTTGATCAGACTTTCAAAATGGCTGGGAAGGCCCATGGGTGAGAGTGGAGATGAGAAGGAGAATGATGAATCTTTAGTGGGAGTAGATGTTGCAGGGGGAACCCAGGGCTGGTGTGAAGGCAGGGGCGATGACAGGGATGTTGTTGGGCTTGTCACAGATGGGTCCAAGGCCTTTGAAGATTGTTCCTTTGCTGGAGGCGGTGGAGGTGAATGTGGAGCAGCTGGAGCTGAATCCTTTGCTGGTGGTGGTGGAGCAGCTGCTGATGAATCCTTTGGTGGAGGCTGAGGTTGTGGTGATTTTGATGTTGAAACATTGGCTCGGTCTCTGGCTGAGGGAGCAGGAATTCTTCTCTCATTCCTCTCTTCTCTAACTATCTGCTCAGGACCCTGTCCAGGCCCAGTCCAATGCCTCAGAGCGTGGAGAAGGTTCTCTGTCAGCACCCTCACTCCACCTCTGCATAGGTGGGGGCCATTTCTCTTAAACAGGTCCTCTCGTTTCCAGAATAGATAGAATTTCTCAATGTAGTGTAGTCCTCTCGGGGAGCACTCTTTGGACAGCCATGTGTTCAGCTGAAGAAGCCGGCTAAACTTGTTCATCCTCCTGTCGATGTTTGGAAGAGGTCCACTTATGAAAGTTTTGATTTCCATTTTATCAAGCACGTCGAATAACTTCAAGAAGTCTTTTTTCAAAACTTCAGTCTGTTCCCGCCGCATGTCCACTGCACCCACGTGCACAATCAGCTGTTTAGCTCCTCCATGCTTAGCCATAATATTTGGAAGGAGTGACGTTATCTCAGAAACAGTGGCGCTTGGAAAAGAATGTGTGTTTATCTTTTCATGCGTCATGTGACTTATCGCGCCGTCCCCAACTAAAACAATCTTGACCTTGGCTTCTGGCACAGATCCTCCTCGCTGTATTTTGGCCACGTCATCTTTCCTTTTTTCATTTAATTTCATCTCTGGAAGTGGTAAAAATCTGTTGGTGAGCTGTATTTTAGGTGACTTCACGTTATCTTTGTATCGTTTAGGCTTTGCTCCAAGTTTGTTCCAAGAAACAGCCTGGTCTTTCTGGTTTTTAGACAGTTTTGGAAACAACACAGAGTCACTGCGGTTTAGGTTGAAAGTAGCAGTTTTTCTTGTAAAAAGTGTGCTCTTCTTACCGTCGGTTGACACAGGAATGGTATCGTGAAGAACTTTTTCAGATTCCAAAACAAATATCCGTGTTTTCAGCTCATTAATTTCTTGTTGATATTTCCGACAGCGTTCACAGTCTTTCTTACTTCTTCTCCCGGACATGTCGCTGGCGTCAGATATGTCGTTAAAACTGGAAAAATTTTCTTAAAATCCTTGTTTTACTTGAAAAAGTCTAAAGCAAAAATGTTTGGAAGACAAAAACTGATTAAAAAGCAAAATAAATAAGGAAAGCAGCGATAGCAAGCGGAGCGAGCAAAAAAGCGTGTGCAATCTTCGGAAGCACAATTAAACAGGTCCTACACACACACGCGCGCAAGAGACCCTTTAAACCAGGTCCTACACACACGCGCAAGAGACCCTTTAAACCAGGTCCTACACACACGCGCAAGAGACCCTTTAAACCAGGTCCTACACACACACACGCGCGCGCAAGAGACCCTTTAAACCAGGTCCTACACACACACGCAAGAGACCCTTTAAACCAGGTCCTACACACACACACGCGCCAGAGACCCTTTAAACCAGGTCCTACACACACGCGCAAGAGACCCTTTAAACCAGGTCCTACACACACACACGCAAGAGACCCTTTAAACCAGGTCCTACACACACACGCGCCAGAGACCCTTTAAACCAGGTCCTACACACATGCGCCAGAGACCCTTTAAACCAGGTCCTACACACACACGCGCCAGAGACCCTTTAAACCAGGTCCCCCACACACACACGCGCGCGCGCCAGAGACCCTTTAAACCAGGTCCTACACACACACACGCGCGCGCAAGAGACCCTTTAAACCAGGTCCTACACACACACGCGCGCAAGAGACCCTTTAAACCAGGTCCTACACACACACGCGCCAGAGACCCTTTAAACCAGGTCCTACACACACACGCGCCAGAGACCCTTTAAACCAGGTCACACACACACAACAGAGACCCTTTAAACTAGGTCCCCCCCACACACACACACTCGACAGAGACCCTTTAAACCAGGTCCCCCCCACACACACACGACAGAGACCCTTTAAACCAGGCCGCCCCCACACACACACACACACACAACAGAGACCCTTTAAACCAGGTCCCCCCACACACACACGACAGAGACCCTTTAAACCAGGTCCCCCCACACACACACACACAAACGACAGAGACCCTTTAAACCAGGTCCCCCCCACACACACACACACAACAGAGACCCTTTAAACCAGGTCCCCCCACACACACACAAACGACAGAGACCCTTTAAACCAGGTCCCCCCCACACACACACACACCAGAGACCCTTTAAACCAGGTCCCCCCCCCCCCACACACACACGACAGAGACCCTTTAAACCAGGTCCCCCCCACACACACACACACACGACAGAGACCCTTTAAACCAGGTCCCCCCCACACACACACGACAGAGACCCTTTAAACCAGGTCCCCCCCACACACACACGACAGAGACCCTTTAAACCAGGCCCCCCCCACACACACACACACGACAGAGACCCTTTAAACCAGGTCCCCCCCACACACACACACACACACGACAGAGACCCTTTAAACCAGGTCCCCCCCACACACACACACGACAGACCCTTTAAACCAGGTCTCGCACACACACACACACACACGACAGAGACCCTTTAAACCAGGTCTCTCACACACGACAGAGACCCTTTAAACCAGGTCTCTCACACACACGACAGAGACCCTTTAAACCAGGTCTCTCACACACACGACACACACACACACACACACACACGACATACACAGACACACACACACGACAGGTTTTTAGGATTTTCTAAAAACCAGAGGTGGGAGGAGAGACCGGCACGGCAGAGGGGGGAGGAGAGACCGGCACGGCAGAGGGGGGAGGAGAAGAGACCGGCACGGCAGAGGGGGGAGGAGAGACCGGCACGGCAGAGGGAGGAGGAGAGACCGGCACGGCAGAGAGGGGAGAAGAGACCGGCACGGCAGAGGGGGGAGAAGAGACCGGCACGGCAGAGGGGGGAGAAGAGACCGGCACGGCAGAGGGGGGAGAAGAGACCGGCACGGCAGAGGGGGGAGAAGAGACCGGCACGGCAGAGGGGGGAGGAGAGACCGGCACGGCAGAGGGGGGAGGAGAGAACGGCACGGCAGAGGGGGGAGGAGAGACCCGCACGGCAGAGGGGGGAGGAGAGACCGGCACGGCAGAGGGGAAGGAGACCGGCACGGCTGAGGGAGGAGAAGAGACCGGCACGGCAGAGGGAGGAGAAGAGACCGGCACGGCAGAGGGGGGAGGAGAGACCGGCACGGCAGAGGGGGGAGGAGAGAACGGCACGGCAGAGGGGGGAGGAGAGACCCGCACGGCAGAGGGGGGAGGAGAGACCCGCACGGCAGAGGGGGGAGGAGAGACCGGCACGGCAGAGGGAGGAGAAGAGACCGGCACGGCAGAGGGAGGAGAAGAGACCGGCACGGCAGAGGGGGGAGAAGAGACCGGCACGGCAGAGGGGGGAGAAGAGACCGGCACGGCAGAGGGGGGAGAAGAGACCGGCACGGCAGAGGGGGGAGAAGAGACCGGCACGGCAGAGGGGGGAGAAGAGACCGGCACGGCAGAGGGGGAGAAGAGACCGGCACGGCAGAGGGGGGAGGAGAGACCCATACGGCAGAGGGGGGAGGAGAGACCCGCACGGCAGAGGGGGAGGAGAGACCCGCACGGCAGAGGGGGAGGAGAGACCCGCACGGCAGAGGGGGGAGGAGAGGCCCGCCCGGCAGAGGGGGAGGAGACCTGGACGGCAGAGGGGGGAGGAGAGACCCACCTGGCAGAGGGGGAGAAGACCTGGACAGCAGAGGGGGGAGGAGAGACCCGCCCGGCACACTCACCTCCTGGAAGTGGCGAGGGATGTGGAAGTTGCAGGTGTTCTTGCTCAGCACCAGCAGAGACTTGACCAGGTCTTTGGACTCCTGCAGCAGAGAGCACCAAGCAGAGGTCAGACTCAGGAGGACCCGGAGAGGACCCGGATCAGCACCATACATACGTGAAGGTACTCGGCACTAGGCTCTGGAAGACCACCCCCAAATCCAGCAGAAGTGACCAATGAGAGCACGCTGACCCAGCACTGACTCTGACACACACAGGTTTTCCAGGTTAGAAAAGTAAAAGTATCATTTTCCTGCCACAAAATTGTATTTGAGCTTCAGTGTAATTTGTGTTAAATCTGTGGATAAAATGGGGAGTCAGAGGTCAGTCTGGGGTCAGTCAGAGGTCAGTCTGGGGTCAGTCTGGGGCGAGTCTGGGGTCAGTCTTGGGTGAGTCTGGGGCCAGTCTGGGGTCAGTCTGGGGCGAGTCTGGGGCGAGTCTGGGGCGAGTCTGGGGCGAGTCTGGGGCGAGTCTCGGGCGAGTCTGGGGCGAGTCTCGGGTCAGTCTGGGGTCAGTCTGGGGTCAGTCTGGGGTCAGTCTGGGGCGAGTCTGGGGCGAGTCTGGGGCGAGTCTGGGGTCAGTCTTGGGTGAGTCTGGGGTCAGTTTGGGGTCAGTCTGGGGTGAGTCTGGGGTGAGTCTGGGGTGAGTCTGGGGTCAGTCTGGGGTCAGTCTGACATGGGCCTTACGTCGTTGAGAATGTCCGGGCAGAAGACCTGAGCTTTGAGAGCAAACTTGACCAGGTCCAGGTGCTTCAGGGGCGCTGCACCTGCAACACACGTTTAGTGACAGGAGCAGAAGAACGTCGTCAGTCGTTAAGGCTGAATATTAAACATGAACTTTAGACCTGAACAGGAAACGCACAGGAGTCTTCTTTTAGTTCAAAACCCTTTGTGTTTTCTCACATTATCAAATGTAAACTGAACAGAATCCGTTCTAACCAGTGTTGTGCCAGTTTCTCTGAAATTCTAATATATTAAATATAACTAGTTACAACAATGTTTTATATATTTGCCGTGTTCTCGCTGGGCTGAGGTTGAAGGACGGCAGTAGGACAAACTGGAGCAGAGACTTTCAAACTGCTGCAGCGCCTGCTGCGCAATTTACGTTTGAGAACAGAGAAAAGGCTCATCTCTACAAAACTCATCTTGCGCTTGACAAAAGTCAACCGACATCTTCATTGCGACGTAAAAATTTCTTTGTATGTCTACGCGGCGTGAGCAGGAACCGGGGGGGACAGACACATCGCCCACAGCCAGGTTTTCACGCAAACATGGATGCGCCCATAGGTAAGACGAAAACTATCTGGCAGATTTTTTTTCAACCTGGCGGAATCTTTTTTGGCGGTGACGAGCGAGAACACTGTAATACAATATTACATGGAAGTGAGTTACACTGCTGCAGTTACTTTGGAGTTATAACTGGTCGTCTCTGTATTTTATTAAACTGTCCATGTTTCATCTGATTTAAACCATTTAACCCTCAACCACAGTTTGAGAACCACTAACCAAACATAGGACTGAACCCCGAGCACTCAACACTGGTTAAAACTCTATATAGCAAATATAATAAATCGCCACAAAACATGCAATATACACTATATATATATATTTTAATCTTAATTTTACCAACCGACATTGGGCCTCTTTCATTCCACATTCTCACAAACACAAACCCCGGTCACATTTTATGATTTTAACAAAGCATTTCATTACTTTAAAGGTCTATTCATGTGTTACAGTTATATGCAACATTTTGAGGACTTTTTCCCATCCAAAACTAATAATACTCCGTTTTAAATTGTTAATCGCTGTGGCAACAGTCGTAATTTCTCATGCTTCCGAGACCCATGGACTGCAAACCTGGGATGGGTTTCCAGGCTGCGTTGGGGGAGCAGAGGTCAGCGTGCACGCGCAGGATCTGGACAGGAGCAGTGGCCGTGGTGAAGATGTGCAGGTAGGACAGGAAGAGGCGGGGCGAGAGGCGGAAGCTCTGCGATGACAGGAGGTTCTGAAGGGCCGAGCAGAGCTGTCCGTCAACGCACAGGAAGAACGGGATCAAGTCCAGAAACTGGTAGAAACTGGACACAGGCAGATGTAGATTATAAATGTCGAAGTTCAGAGAAAAGGGCTGGATACTTCATCATGAGGTGCAATAAGGCAGTCCTACAGTTATCCCGCTTTACCATCTCCATAGCATCATGTTTTCCCCCCGATCTGATCTAAGCATTCTTTAACGGTCAGCCCTGTTACGGCCCATTACAGTCCCATTGTTAGCTGACCGCAGCTCCCTCACCACTGATGCTTAGGTCTGGTTTGGTTTCTCTCCTGACCGTGGGGAGAGGACACTGTTGTTCAAAGCCGGCAAATTCCACTTCAGAGCATTATTTCTGTTTGAAGAGGGGCTTTAACTCTTCACCTCATTGTCATTCAAACAAGTGTTTGACCGGTTGAATGTTCAATTCCTAAATGGGTTGAGGATTATTTCAATGATCAGCGAGTGATTCATCTTTTCCCTTGAGCTCTGTCGAGGGCTTTTTGAAAGATCGGATTCGAAAAACAATATTATACCATTTATTTTCAGCAATTATGGATTATTATGTATTTCATATTGCCGCCTGTATTGCCAAAAGCGGCTTTGGACATTGACTGTTTTTAAAGTGGACATTTCTTCTGTTGATGTAACTCGGCAACAGTATACACCCCCAGGATGGTGAATATTCAGAGCACGTCTACTACAGCTGCTCAAAGAGACGCAGCTGAAGCGTTTCACACCTTCGCCTGATGGAAACGCTGTAAAAAACAGCAATAACGACACAACAGACTCTGGATGAACTCTCGGGAGCGCCCAGGAAACACCTACACTTTGGGGTCGTCGGTCTGGACCACTCGGATGTAGCGACACAGCTCTCTGTACCTGCGCAGACGGGACAGGCGTCAGAACGTGGCGGTACAAACCCCAAACGCTGGAGGGAATGGGACCCCCGACCTGCCCTGCTGCTGCAGCCGCTCCAGCCTCAGCCGCACCACCGACGTCTGCTCCAGGAGGATGTCCTTTTTGCCCTTGTCCTTCCGGAAGCCGTGCACGTTTTGGCCCCTGAGCACGGAGCCCAGGAGCACGTCGTCCCAGGGCCGCACGCACAGGCTGCAGAGGGCGGAGAGGGTCAGCGGAGGTACACGTGCCACGCCCTCTGTCACAACGCGCGCTCACCTGTTCTTCAGAGCCTTCAGCTGATGGGGCAGGTGGAGCTTCTTGTAGAACTCCTGCAGTTTGTGGGCGAATTCGCCGGTGAACTCGCCCATCACCAGTCGTCTTTGGAACCACGCGATCATCCTGAAATGACCACGGCTCGGATTTAGGACGCGCTTTAGACCTCGGGACGGACTGACGGGAGACTTGGCTGTGGCGTTTCAGCCGCTCGTCCGCGCTGCTTCTTCGGTTCTAACGCCACCGAAGCCAACGGGATCGAGCTGGTTGTGTAACGTCGGGAGCGTCTCTTGTGGGACCCGACCAGAGCCTCCTTACAGTAAACAACCAGCTGATTATTAGTCTCGGTGTAGTTAGTTCCTCCGTTAAGACAGACGCACGGCAGTGACTGAAGCTTCTTGGGCGAGTGGCGAAATGTCTTTATTAGCAGCCAATTTATGTCTATAGAATATAATGAGAATAACTTCTTACCTGTTCATTAACGTCGTTCTTGCGAGAGCAGCACAGGACATGGGGTTCTGTAGTGCAAACGTGCTGCACACAAAGCACGTTAGACAGACCTATGAAGGCTACGGACCTATGAAGGCTAGAGACCTATGAGGGCTACAGACCTATGAAGGCTACAGACCTATGAAGGCTACAGACCTATGAAGGCTACAGACCTATGAAGGCTACAGACCTATGAGGGCTACAGACCTATGAGGGCTACAAGCCTATGAAGGCTACAGACCTATGAAGGCTTCAGACCTATGAAGGCTACAGACCTATGAAGGCTACAGACCTATGAAGGCTACAGACCTATGAAGGCTACAGACCTATGAAGGCTACAACAGTCAGAATAAAGTGCTCTGGCTGTACCTGGGACACGGGTAGTGCCTCACGAAGAGCTCCGCGGCCCCCAGCTGCATGATGGCCCCCGCTCTGCAGTCCTGTTTCTCTGCCAGGTCCAGGAAGCAGCTGACAAACTGGTGCACGGGAGAGTAACTGCAGGACGAGCACACACAGGACTGAGCTGAGCTCTGTCCTCTCAACATGAGCCTGACACTTACTCAAAGACCTGGCCTTGTGCTGTGGATTCATCTGCAGCTTTACCACTCAAATAGACGGAGAACTTTACCGACAGCTCTTCTTTGAACCTCTGAAGCAACGTTTCTGAAAAATCACAAAGGCTGATGTTACCTGCGTGTCTGAGGCGTCACCTGCGTGTCTGAGGCGTGTCTGAGGCGTGTCTGAGGCGTCTCCTGCGTGTCTGTGGACTGTCTGTAGCGTTACCTGCGTGTCTGTGGTGTTACCTGCGTGTCTGTGGACTGTCTGTAGCGTTACCTGCGTGTCTGTGGTGTTACCTGCGTGTCTGTGGACTGTCTGTAGCGTTACCTGCGTGTCTGTGGTGTTACCTGCGTGTCTGTAGCGTTACCTGCGTGTCTGAGGTGTGAGTCGATCTCACACAGAGTCAGGTTGAAGTTCTGGAGGCCTCCGAGCAGGCAGCTATTCCTCTGATTGTGCCAGAAGGTGCTCTTCTTGTGGCTGTTACAGTGGCACACGCCGCTCGTGCTCCAAACCTCACACTGTGACAGAAACAGACTTTCACTCCTGGTCTCACGGCCATAAACGTTTCACACGAACACTCTAAATCTGACCCCAACAGTCCAAACCCACCAGTGAAGCTAGCTTGTCGCAGATGTAACAGAAACACTGCACACAGATGAGCTGGTTGTTGTGCAGTGGAGCGATGAGCTCACACTCCGTCGCCCTGAACGCCACAAACACATGATTAGATACTTTTACATATATGTATATATATATATATATGTACTTGTACAAGTGTGTGTGTGCGAGTACACAAAGGGCTGGATGGGGCAGTCAAAGCGAGCGTGAGGCAGTAGGTCCGGACGGCGAGTGAAAGTCACCACCAGGTCTTCCTCCAGGGCGCTGCAGGACAAGATGTCTGCAACAAAGAGTCGTTTCAGTTCCATTAGTATCTGGGAAATGTTGGACTCTCCTAAACGCTTCTGCCTCGGAGGGTGCTTTCAAACGGGTCCTCAGCGGTGCATTTGGGTGGAAACAGTAAAGTGTCATATTTGACCTGATTTCACCTTATGACCACGCCTTCACAAGCCACGCCCTCGCAGATATGACGGTCAGCTGCAGCGACGTGCGCGGGTCAGGCGCACGTCGTCACTAATGTGGGCTCGGGCGCACACGACGACCGGAGACGTTTACCTTTTCTGACCACAGGCATATTTTACCAGCCAAGCGTAACATCGCCACGTCACGCGACGTCACGTCGTCACGCGACGTCACGTCGTCACGCGACGTCACGTCGTCACGCGACGTCGTAACGCGACGTCACGACGTCACGCGACGTCACGACGTCACACGACGTAACGCGACGTCACACGACGTAACGCGACGTCACGTGGTAACGTCACGTGGTCACATCACGTCGTAACGTCGTAACTAGAGCTCGGTTTAAATAATCGATTTTCCGATTTTTAATCGATTTGCATATTAATGACCGATTATCGATTCGTACGTCCAAAGATCGATTTTTTTTTTTTTTACATTAAAATTCTTTTCTACATTTCCCTCAGTGAACTTCAATCTACCTTCAAGAAAGATAATTCAGGACTCCTGGATTATCTTTCTTGAAGGTAGATTGACCCTTAACCTTTTCATCAGTCTTCCATCAGTAACTACAATACTTGTAAGATGTGCTGTTTAATATTGATATAATACTAGTTTTAATATGTTGCTTCTCTACACAGTCATGAAGTGAAGGAAACGGTTCAAATAAATTTTTCATTTTTAATAACATTAACCCCCGGATCGAATCGAAATCGGAGCGAATCGGATGGAATCTGAGAAATCGGAAAAAATCGATTTTGAAACGTAAAAATCGGAATCGAATCGAAACCCAGCTCTAGTCGTAACGTCACGTCATCACGTAACACCGTAATGGCCCGGAGAACAGCCCGGCTTCAGTCCACACAGAATTAGAGGATGGTTACCGTTACCATTCTTGTTGTCGCCATGTTCCACTTCCACAATCAGGACAGACTCCTCCCCTTCCTCCGGTTCGTCTTCATCGCTCAGAATGATGACCTCACTGTCCACTCTGGTGCCCATCACACACGCCGGCTTCAAGACAAACAGGACACTGACATTAGACTGACATTAGACCGGCATTAGACCTACATTAGACCTGCATTAGACCTGCATTAGACCTGCATTAGACCGACATTAGACCTACATTAGACCTACATTAGACCTACATTAGACCTACATTAGACCGACATTAGACCGACATTAGACCGACATTAGACCTACATTAGACCTACATTAGACCTACATTAGACCGACATTAGACCGACATTAGACCGACATTAGACCGGCATTAGACCTACATTAGACCTACATTAGACCTACATTAGACCTGCATTAGACCTGCATTAGACCTGCATTAGACCTGCATTAGACTTACATTAGACTTACATTAGACCTACATTAGACCTACATTAGACCTACATTAGACCTACATTAGACCGACATTAGACCGGCATTAGACCGGCATTAGACCGGCATTAGACCTGCATTAGACCTGCATTAGACCTGCATTAGACCGGCATTAGACCGGCATTAGACCGGCATTAGACCGGCATTAGACCGGCATTAGACCTGCATTAGACCTGCATTAGACCTGCATTAGACCTGCATTAGACCTGCATTAGACCTGCATTAGACCTGCATTAGACCTGCATTAGACCGGCATTGGACCTACATTAGACCTGCATTAGACCTGCATTGGACCTACATTGGACCGGCATTGGACCTACATTAGACCGGCATTAGACCTGCATTAGACCGGCAGTGGACCTACATTAGACCGGCATTAGACCGGCATTAGACCGGCATTAGACCGGCATTAGACCGGCATTAGACCGGCATTAGACCGGCATTAGACCGGCATTAGACCGGCATTAGACCTGAATTAGACCGGCATTAGACCTGCATTAGACCTGCATTAGACCTGCATTAGACCTGCATTAGACCTGCATTAGACCTGCATTAGACCTGCATTAGACTGACATTAGACTGACATTAGACTGACATTAGACTGACATTAGATTGACATTAGATTGACATTAGACCTACATTAGACCTACATTAGACCTACATTAGACCTACATTAGACCTACATTAGACCTACATTAGACCTACATTAGACCGGCATTAGACCGGCATTGGACCTACATTAGACCTGCATTAGACTGACATTAGACCTGCATTAGACCTGCATTAGACCTGCATTGGACCTACATTAGACCTACATTAGACCGACATTAGACCTGAATTAGACTGACATTAGACCGACATTAGACCTGAATTAGACCTGCATTAGACCTGCATTAGACCTGCATTGGACCTACATTAGACCTACATTAGACCGACATTAGACCTGAATTAGACTGACATTAGACCGACATTAGACCTGAATTAGACTGACATTAGACCGACATTAGACCTACATTAGACCGACATTGGACCGACATTGGACCTACATTGGACCTACATTGGACCTACATTGGACCTACATTGGACCTACATTGGACCTACATTGGACCTACATTGGACCGACATTGGACCGACATTGGACCGACATTGGACCGACATTGGACCGACATTGGACCGACATTGGACCGACATTGGACCGACATTAGACCGACATTAGACCGACATTAGACCGACATTAGACCGACATTAGACCTGCATTAGACCTGCATTAGACCTGCATTAGACCTGCATTAGACCTGCATTAGACCTGCATTAGACCTGCATTAGACCTGCATTAGACCGGCATTAGACCTGAATTAGACCTGCATTAGACTGACATTAGACTGACATTAGACTGACATTAGACTGACATTAGACCTACATTAGACCTACATTAGACCGACATTAGACCGACATTAGACCTGCATTAGACTGACATTAGACCTGCATTGGACCTACATTAGACCTACATTAGACCGACATTAGACCGACATTAGACCTGAATTAGACTGACATTAGACTGACATTAGACTGACATTAGACTGACATTAGACTGACATTAGACTGACATTGGACCTACATTGGACCTACATTGGACCTACATTGGACCTACATTGGACCTACATTGGACCTACATTGGACCTACATTGGACCTACATTGGACCTACATTAGACCTACATTAGACCGACATTAGACCGACATTAGACCGACATTAGACCGACATTAGACCGACATTAGACCTGCATTAGACCTGCATTAGACTGACATTGGACCGACATTGGACCGACATTGGACCTACATTGGACCTACATTGGACCTACATTAGACCGACATTAGACCGACATTAGACCGACATTGGACCTACATTGGACCTACATTGGACCTACATTGGACCGACATTGGACCGACATTGGACCTACATTGGACCGACATTGGACCTACATTAGACCTACATTAGACCGGCAGTGGACCTACATTAGACCGGCATTAGACCTGAATTAGACCTGCATTAGACCTGCATTAGACCGGCATTAGACCTGAATTAGACTGACATTAGACTGACATTAGACTTGCATTAGACCTGCATTAGACTGACATTAGACTGACATTAGACCTACATTAGACCTACATTAGACCTACATTAGACCGACATTAGACCGACATTAGACCGACATTAGACCGACATTAGACCGACATTAGACCGACATTAGACTGACATTAGACTGACATTGGACCTACATTGGACCTACATTAGACCTACATTAGACCGACATTGGACCTACATTGGACATTAGACCTGCATTAGACCTGCATTAGACCTGCATTAGACCTGCATTAGACCTGCATTAGACCTGCATTAGACCTGCATTAGACCGGCATTAGACCTGCATTAGACCTGCATTAGACCTGCATTAGACCTGCATTAGACCTGCATTAGACCTGCATTGGACCTACATTGGACCTACATTAGACCTACATTAGACCTACATTAGACCTGCATTAGACCGACATTAGACCTGCATTAGACCTGCATTAGACCTGCATTAGACCTGCATTAGACCTACATTAGACCTGCATTAGACCTGCATTAGACCTGCATTAGACCTACATTGGACCTACATTGGACCTACATTGGACCTACATTGGACCGACATTGGACCTACATTAGACCGGCAACGGAAAAGAAGAACTCAAACCTATTTTATCTTTTTTTTCCTCCATTCCCCATTAAGATATGAGAGGAGTTTTGTTAAGAGTTTTTTGTTCATACGAGTTCTTCTGTTAAGAGTGTTTTTTAAACTTCCTATAAGTTATATGTCCTTTTCCTCTGCATCTACTGCAGTGTAACACCGACATGTGTGGACACTAAAGGAATATCTGATCTTAAACAGATCAGAGAGAGAGGTCCTGGTTTAGAGCTGGTTTAGTCCCAGTTTAGTCCCAGTTTAGTCCCAGTTTAGTCCCGGTTTAGTTTTAGTTTAGTCCTAGTTTAGTCCCGGTTTAGTTTTAGTTTAGTTTTGGCGACACTAAATGCGTGACATCGTCACATTAACTTGATTAAACGGTCCCGTGCGTCACAAGGACCAGATAAAGCTTTATGAAGGCGCTTTCTGCTCTTAAACGGGTCAAACTCTTTGACAATCTCTAAAATGCGCAGATAAAACGTCACGTGTTTGTATGAAAGTGTTTCTTACCGTTTAAACCTAAAATCCGGTGTAAATAAAAAGTGAAGGGCGCGTTTGGCGCGCGGAGTCTGAACCCAACCCGGAAATTACGTAATCTCTGTTCTTCTTAGTTTCCGGTAGACTTCAGGCGCACACGCGCGCTGCTTCCCCCTTCGATTATTGTAAGAACTGCAGGTGAAATGCAAGTGTCGCCTGCACAAACCCTCAAAGAGCTTTGACCTTTGACCTTTGACCTGCAGCTGCTTAACTGTGTCGAAGTTTAGTCTGTACAGACTGCGAGAGGCGAAGATCGTTCTCAAGTTCTTTATTGGATAAAAACAGGCAAAACAGCAGCGTGTTGTTCGTCTTGCAGCTGAGATTCGACTCTCCACAAGGTTTAGTTGTGTTTTATGTCGCTGTTGCTTGGGTCTGATAAAAATGGCCTGACCTTCGCTATGACGTCCGCTTTAAGGTTGTTTAGACTTGTCCACAGATAATCAGAAAATACACAGAATAGTTCAAATACACAGAAGAGTTCAAATACACAGAAGAGTTCAAATACACAGAATAGTTCAAATACACAGAAGAGTTCAAATACACAGAATAGTTCAAATACACAGAATAGTTCATTGTGAATATGCAGCAAAATCGTCTTGACTCATGAGAAGTAGGACACAGACTTGACAATAATTTGATCAATATCCACAACTGTCCTTAACATGAAATATAATATTGTTCTGTGTTCATGTGATCAGACACGCCCACAGCAGCCTTCATACATGTGTCATGTGATCAGACACGCCCACAGCAGCCTTCATACATGTGTCATGTGATCAGACACGCCCACAGCAGCCTTCATACATGTGTCATGTGATCAGACACGCCCACAGCAGCCTTCATACATGTGTCATGTGATCAGACACGCCCACAGCAGCCTTCATACATGTGTCATGTGATCAGACACGCCCACAGCAGCCTTCATACATGTGTCATGTGATCAGACACGCCCACAGCAGCCTTCATACATGTGTCATGTGATCAGACACGCCCACAGCAGCCTTCATACATGTGTCATGTGATCAGACACGCCCACAGCAGCCTTCATACATGTGTCATGTGATCAGACTGTGGACTCCCTCCTCTGCACCACCATCACCCAGGACCTCAAGTGGGGGCCCACCATCACCCAGGACCTCAAGTGGGGGCCCACCATCAGCTCCTCATGAAGAAGGCCCAGCAGAGGATGTACTTGCTGCTGCAGCTGAGGAAAGCAAAGCTGTAAGAGGAGATGATGCAGTTCTACACGGCCATCATCGAGTCCATCCTCACCTCCTCCATCACCTCCTCCATCACCGTGTGGTACGCTGGAGCCACAGCCAGGGACAAACAGAGACTACAGCGCCCTCTGCTGAGAAGGTGATCGGCTGCAGACTTCCATCTCTGCAGGACCTGTACGTCTCCAGAGCTCTGGGACGAACATCACAGCCGATCCTTCTCACCCTGGACTATTTGAGCCACTCCCCTCAGGCAGGAGGCCACTCCCACTCAGGCAGGAGGCCACTCCCCTCAGGCAGGAGGCCACTCCCCTCAGTTCATCGGGACCAAAACCTCCCGTTACAAGAACAGTTTCTTTCCCTCTGCAGTTGGACTCATGAACACTCACTGCACTGTCACTTCTATTGCACTACATAATTTTATATTTCATGCATTTTTGTATTCAGGTGAATTTTTTTGTTGTATCAAATCACCAGGAAAAGTTCCTATGTTTGTAATTTTGTTCATAGACAAATGGCAAAACTGATTGACATGTTTTAAATCTAAAACAACAAATTAAAGGCAGTATGGACGATTTGTCGGTGATTTGAGAACGCAGGCGGAAGTGCGCATGCCACTCCCCCGTGCACATGCCACTCCCGCGCACATGCCACGCCCCCGTGTGGACTGATACAACACACACGTGCGTTTGTTTATTAGCGCAACGGAGCGCATCGCATCTCTCGTCTCCCGTAGATTTCTGTCCACTTCTGCGTCAGGTCGAACTGTCTTTCTCCGTCTTCATTTTGCCCCGTACACTGAGGGAACTATATTATGGTAGATCCATGCGCTTAGGCACGTGGAAACGTGGGACAAGCCTGACGCGGCTGCAGGTGAGCGATAGGTGCGTTTTATGATTGATACGTGGCAGGACTAATTTATCCACGCCACGAGGAAATATGATAAAAAATTTGCTTAAAAAATTGTCCATTCCACCTTTAAGCATAAACTTTTAATGACGGTCCCTTGGGTGATGTCACTGCGGTTGGTTTTTACAGAGTCCACATAGAAGTCTATGGTATTCGACCGGTATAAACTGATTAAAGCCAAAATTACATCCAAAAAAAACTTACTTTGAGCAGGAAATATTTAGGGCGGTTTGGGCTTTGGTAAAGATTTCCTTTGAAGTTTCATTGGTTTATTACGGAGTGTAAGGGCAAACCAAAAAGATGCGCCACAAGAATGTCATAAAAAAAAAAAAGACATTGAAAAGAGTAGAGTTCTACAACTCTTTAGTCATTTCATAGTGCCACGGATTTTTTATTTTGGTTAGCCCTTATACTCAGTCGTAGTGTTAGAACACTGACACTTCAGGCGTCTGCAGGAGCACAACACTTTTATACCACTAGATGGCGCGTTGATGCCATCACTACGGTTCTAACATGAACTTTGCCCTTCACTAGAACCTTCTAAACCGGGCTCTTCAAACCAGTGAACACTGGAGTTCAACTATTTAAAGGCTCATGTAAATGCTGTATAATTAAAATGGCCCCGTACGAGGTGTGTAACGCAGCAAACCCCAGCGTGTGATGCAGCGGCAAACCCCAGTGTATAACGCAGCAGTAAAAAGTCTTGACGTTTGACTCCGACATGTGCACTTTATTGGACTTCTCCACCTCTTGAGGCAGACACTTTGCATAATGACAAACACACGGACCAAGTATCATTTAAGGCTGAAAGTACAAAAAAAAAAAAAAAACTAATTCAGATGACATTAATTTACATATTAAGCGACACAGAGCCGTGTGGCTCATGGACCCAGAGAACAACAAAGAACCTCCATCAGAGGCAAATAAGACTGTGCGAACAAACATCTGGAATGACACGACGAAACCATGTTAGCGCCGCAGCGGCTCGGGAGCGGCACCCACACCCGGGGGCTGGTCGTTTTGGGTTCATAGCAGTGTGGCGGTGATGTGGTCGGTTGGGGGGGGGGGTTACAGAGTCTTTAGAAGCATTTCCTGTGCACGATGCTGGGGCCAGACTCGTCGTACTCCTGCTTGGAGATCCACATCTGCTGGAAGGTGGAGAGAGAGGCCAGGATGGAGCCTCCGATCCAGACGGAGTACTTCCTCTCGGGGGGAGCGATGATCTGCGGGGGGGGGGGGCAAACACAGGATTTTATGCAACAATTAAACTAAATATTTTACATAGGACATTTGATTAATTGCAGTGATTCATTTGTCCATTACCATTCTTGCTCTTAAAGCAGCACTCATTAACTAACATTGATCGCTTATTTCAAGTCTGATGGTTAAAAGGTTTGTTTTGCCGCCCCCGGTTGCTCAGAAACACTTACTCTATATACATTTGGTAAAGTTACACGTTTAATGCGATTATACCGTTTTATTAGGAGAAAGAATTAAGCGAAAAATGTTTTTGACTTTCATTCCAAGTGAGCTGCAGGGGGAGCTCCATCGTCAGAGTTACGGTTCCGCTTGAAAACTACGACTGAACTAGGCTTAAAAAGTCAGGTATTTAGTTTAAACTTTATACATTTGTAACAAGTTCAGATTAAAGTTCTGGTCCCAGCAACAGTTAACAAAAGCCAATGAAATTATGCCAAAAAAACGAAACCCAACTACATTTCTAGTTAAAGCCGTAAAACTGCCCCGTTCTGCTCCCGTAGACCACGTGGCTAGCGTTGCCGTCGGAGTTACCTTGATCTTCATGGTGGATGGGGCCAGCGCGGTGATCTCCTTCTGCATGCGGTCGGCGATGCCCGGGTACATGGTGGTGCCGCCGGACAGCACGGTGTTGGCGTACAGGTCTTTACGGATGTCCACGTCGCACTTCATGATGCTGTTGAAGGTGGTCTCATGGATGCCGCACGACTCCATACCTGAGGGGGGCGCCAGACTCATTACACGCCGTCTCATTTCACAGACTATAAAGTACACACGACTGAAGGCTTCTAGGTAGAACAGTTACAAGTTAAGTGATTCTTTTGACATTCGATTACTTAAACTGTATTTTAAATGTTTAGTCATTTTGGACCAAGACTGTTGCGTTAAATGTTCGAAAAACGTCTTATTCGTCCAATATTTAGATGGTTCAAACATCTACGACGCGCAGCAGAAACCCTGCGCACACTGCGTCGTGCAGAATGGATTTTCTGGCCACATGTCGCCGTTAGTGCGTTGGACGCGGTCACTTACCGAGGAAGGAGGGCTGGAAGAGGGCCTCCGGGCAGCGGAAGCGCTCGTTGCCGATGGTGATGACCTGACCGTCCGGCAGCTCGTAGCTCTTCTCCAGGGACGAGGAGGTGGCGGCGGTGCTCATCTCCTGCTCGAAGTCCAGCGCCACGTAGCACAGCTTCTCCTTGATGTCGCGCACGATCTCACGCTCGGCTGGAGACAAGAAGACGAGGGTCAAGTTTGAGAAGTCAAGGGTCAAGTTGTAGAGAGAACAATGGTCAAGTTGAGCAAGGAGCCCCCTGTACCGGTAGCCCCTCCCCCGTACCTGTGGTGGTGAAGCTGTAGCCCCTCTCGGTCAGGATCTTCATGAGGTAGTCGGTGAGGTCCCTTCCGGCGAGGTCCAGACGGAGGATGGCGTGGGGCAGAGCGTAGCCCTCGTAGATGGGCACCGTGTGGGTGACGCCGTCGCCGGAGTCCATGACGATGCCCGTGGTGCGCCCGGAGGCGTACAGCGACAGCACGGCCTGGATGGCCACGTACATGGCGGGCGTGTTGAACGTCTCGAACATGATCTGCAACGCGCCAACAGAGAGTCAGGGCCTGAGACCGGAGCCGCCAAGGGCCCCACACCACGAGGAGCCGCCAACTCACAATTAAAGTTACCGTATTTCCCGGACTATAAGTCACACCTCCGGCCAAAACGACTGCAAACATCTACATGAGCGAGACTTCAGATGTTCTAGAGCAGTTTTAAGGGTGTGACAAGTTAAACTGTCACTCAAACTCGGTCAAACAGGGAGAGAACAGACTCCTCCCACAGAGACAGAACCTGCTCGGGTTAAAGCCAAATTGCAGAACATTCCAGACAAGAAACGAACAGGCCAATCAGCAGCAGAGATGTTAGAGAAACTTCAAAAACAGACGAATTCAGGCATTAAACGCAGTCCAAACCAGGTGAACATGACCTACAACCTTCTGTTTATCAGTCCAAACAAAACCCCAGTGACATCAGACTCCGGTTCAACCTGACACCCTCGTGCAGTTAGAGTGATTAAGTCTCGTTCACACAGACTGTGCCATGCGACGCACGGCAGGAACCTGAGAGTCCCCGGAGCGACAGCCGAGCTCAGAAAGAGGAAACCTGGAGGTCGAGGGGCGAGGGGGGAAACGGTCACTAAAGACAAACACGGGAAAGAAGTGTCCGAAAGGCGTCGGTGTAAATGCACGTTTGGGCAAGTAAGAACGCAGACAGAAAGAGCCATTATACACATTTAAATGTTCCCAAAACACTGATGAACGACTGCATTTCCACTGACTCTTCCTTGTAGCGAGCTCACGGGTTAGCTAAACAAAGCTAGCACGTTAGCATTAACGGTTTCCCATTTATCAACACGCATCTGCACAAAGACTTATGTTTCCAGAGCAAAGTAATTATTATTATTATTATTATTATTATTATTATTATTATTATTATTATTATTATTATTATTATTATTATTATTATTATTATTATTATTATTATTATTATTATTATTATTATTATTATTATTATTATTATTATTATTATTATTATTATTATTATTATTATTATTATTATTATTATTATTATTATTATTATTATTATTATTATTATTATTATTATTATTATTATTATTATTATTATATGAACGCACTGGATAAGGAGGTAAATAAGCTGAGGATAAACAGGAAGTAGTATTATTGAACATGTTTGTACAGCTCGGGTCTGAGGTGGGCGTGTCCCGTGTGTGTGGGGGTCCGTACCTGGGTCATCTTCTCCCTGTTGGCCTTGGGGTTGAGCGGGGCCTCGGTGAGCAGGACCGGGTGCTCTTCGGGGGCCACTCGCAGCTCGTTGTAGAAGGTGTGGTGCCAGATCTTCTCCATGTCATCCCAGTTGGTGACGATGCCGTGCTCGATGGGGTACTTCAGGGTCAGGATGCCCCTCTTGCTCTGGGCCTCGTCGCCCACGTAGCTGTCCTTCTGGCCCATGCCCACCATCACGCCCTGCACACCGGGGCCAGTTAGACGGGGCACAGAACACGCAACACACGCTCCAAGAAACTTAACCGTTTTAAATTAAAACACATAAGCATTTAATCGATTTTTTGTCCATGTTACTAGAGTCGTCACATTTGATTAACTTTAATAATCAAAGTTCATTGACGTGAAATAATGGTTTACTTCGGAGCAGGCCAGGCCGTTCTGAGGGTTCACGTTTAGCTACTTTGACCAAAATGGCAAATTCTACAAAAACTAACACAGTAACAAGTGTTATCTGTAAATATTGAATCATAATTCACAGCCAAATAACACAAGTTTGACTGAACCAGTGACTTCCCCCCCCCCATTTACAGTTAAGACCCAGGGGGCGGAGCCTAAAGAATAAAGCGTAAGATGTAAAACTACAGTAACGCTTCATTGTGTAGCATGTGTTACACAGAACATACATGTTTATAAGTAGTTACCATTTACAGGGGGATGAGGGGGTAACAAAGCCTAAAGAATATAGCCTGTGATGATGTAACACTTTGGTTCCAGCCGCATAAACAAGAACCCTATAAACCAGAACAAAACATGCATGATGCGCATGCGCAGTCCGTACCTGGTGCCGGGGCCGTCCCACGATGGAGGGGAACACGGCGCGTGGGGCGTCATCTCCCGCAAAGCCAGCTTTGCACATTCCAGAGCCATTGTCTACGACGAGCGCGGCGATTTCGTCTTCCATGTTCTACCAAAGACAAAAGTACATGATGATTATGATTATAATAAACATAAGCCACATCAGGAGGAGCGCGTTGTCATGGCAGCGCGCGGACGCTGGATGTCGCAGTGGCGCAGCTCCAGTTACACGCGCAAACAAAAGCCTTTTCTGCCTGGCCATGGCCATATAAGGCAAAGAGAGGCCCCGCGACGGCCCCGGGAAGAGCCAGGCCCCTAATGACAGCAGCGGCCACTCCCTCCTGCACCGGGGCGTCAGCGCGGCTCCCGCGGCTCATCCGGTCACTAATGACTCATCTACGGTCAAAGGGCTTAATGACTTCACACACCGGGGCCGTGAGCCGCTCCCGGGGCCGTGATCCGCGCGTGAGCCGCTCCCGGGGCCGCGCAGTCGGTTGTAACCGAGATTAAACTAAAGAGAAGCCGGCCGGAGCCGCCGCCTGCGTCACGCCCCGTAAAGCTCACGTCTGGAGCATGAACACCGCGTCAATGTGCGATCAGCCACCGCAGGGGCCACCGCAGGGGCCCCGCGGGACCCGCACTCACACTGCACAACTCTAAACATGACAAAAGCGGAATGAATGACGCCCTGAGAGGGATCAAGCCCGCGACTCACAACTGTCAAAGGATCAAACTAACACCGCGTCAGACGCCGCGGCTCGTGTGCGGCTCGTGTGCGGGGCTCGTGCGGCTCGTGCGCGGGTCCTTACCTCGTGGGTTGCGGGTGGGTTCAGGCTGCTCTCGGAGGGCCGGGCTGAGGACGCTGCTCTGCGGAAGTCTTGCGGGACTGCGATGGCCGACAGCTGCGTGCGGGAGGTTTTATACCGCCCCGTCCTGCGGCCCCTCTCCATATAAGGCAAACTTTGGCCTGGGCGCGCTCTGATTGGCCCAGCCGGCTCCAGGGGGCGTGGCGGAGGCAGAGGGCGATGGTTCATATGGGAAAGCGTTTATTTGCATATGTTTTCAGGAGATTTGAGGTCGTGATGAGAAATACTTTGTTTCTTTGTGAGACATAAACATAAACACGTTTAGGTTTATTGATTTATTGATCCTTTGAAGGACGTTTTATCCATGAAGGACGTCTTCACCAATGACAGAAGTACTTAAGTTAAAGTACAGGTGCAGGAGCAAAAAGATAATAAATGACACATACAAATACTGAAGTAAAAGTATGAAGTACATGCTTAAAATGTAACGTTTACTGTAGAAACAGAATTATAATGATTTTTAGTATATATTTGTTTGCTCAAATCCAATACTTGAACTCCAAACTTTAAGACAGGAATTGTTCAAATATAACCACTTTTAACAGTCCTTTTTAAAACATATAGTGAGTAGAACGTCCAGATTCCTGCTCTCAAATGTAGTGAAGTAAAAGTACAACTAGATAATGTGAAGCCATTGCGAGTGTCTGCATTCTTGCGTAAAAGTACTAAATGTGTGTTGTAAAGACTTTATTGTTGTTGTTGTTGTTGTTGTTGTTGTTGTTATTGTTGTTGTTGTTAAGATAAGATAATCCTCCCATTACCCAACAAGGGATGGAGAGGAAAAATAAATAAAGATAAAAATAAATAAATTAATAAATAAATAAAATATTTCATTATTTTATATTTGTTGTTGCTGTTGTTATTTTATGGCGGTTGGTCCAAGTGTTACTTTATTCTTTAGGCTTTATTCTTTAGGCTTTATTCTTTAGGCTTTATTCTTTAGGCTTTATTCTTTATTCTTTAGGCTTTATTCTTTAGGCTTTAGGCTTTATTCTGCTTTATTCTTTAGGCTTTATTCTTTATTCTTTAGGCTTTATTCTTTAGGCTTTATTCTTTATTCTTTAGGCTTTATTCTTTAGGCTTTATTCTTTATTCTTTAGGCTTTATTCTTTAGGCTTTATTCTTTATTCTTTAGGCTTTATTCTTTATTTTTTTAGGCTTTATTCTTTAGACTTTATCCTTTATTTTTTAGGCTTTATTCTTCAGACTTTATTCTTTATAGTAAGAGTACTACATGTGTGTAAGAGTACTGCATGTGTGTAAGAGTACTGCATGTGTGTAAGAGTACTGCATGTGTGTAAGAGTACTGCATGTGTGTAAGAGTACTACATGTGTGTAAGAGTACTGCATGTGTGTAAGAGTACTACATGTGTGTAAGAGTACTACACGTGTATAAGAGTACTACATGTGTGTAAGAGTACTGCATGTGTGTAAGAGTACTACACGTGTGTAAGAGTACTACACGTGTGTAAGAGTACTACACGTGTGTAAGAGTACTACACGTGTGTAAGAGTACTGCATGTGTGTAAGAGTACTGCATTTGTGTAAGAGTACTACATGTGTGTAAGAGTACTACATGTGTGTAAGAGTACTGCATGTGTGTAAGAGTACTACACGTGTGTAAGAGTACTGCATGTGTGTAAGAGTACTACATGTGTGTAAGAGTACTACATGTGTGTAAGAGTACTGCATGTGTGTAAGAGTACTGCATGTGTGTAAGAGTACTACATGTGTGTAAGAGTACTGCATGTGTGTAAGAGTACTGCATGTGTGTAAGAGTACTACATGTGTGTAAGAGTACTGCATGTGTGTAAGAGTACTACATGTGTGTAAGAGTACTACATGTGTGTAAGAGTACTACATGTGTGTAAGAGTACTACACGTGTGTAAGAGTACTGCATGTGTGTAAGAGTACTGCATGTGTGTAAGAGTACTACATGTGTGTAAGAGTACTACATGTGTGTAAGAGTACTACATGTGTGTAAGAGTACTGCATGTGTGTAAGAGTACTACATGTGTGTAAGAGTACTGCATGTGTGTAAGAGTACTGCATGTGTGTAAGAGTACTGCATGTGTGTAAGAGTACTGCATGTGTGCAGGAGTACTGCATGTGTGTAAGTACTCATTTGGTGAATTGTGAATGTGTTTTGGAGGGTAGAGGTGGAGGTGGAGGTGGAGGTAGATGTGGAGGTGGTGGAGGAGGTAGAGGTGGAGGTGGAGGTAGAGGTGGAGGTGGAGGTGGTGGAGGAGGTAGAGGTGGAGGTGGAGGTAGAGGTGGAGGTGGAGGTGGTGGAGGAGGTAGAGGTGGAGGTGGAGGTAGAGGTGGAGGTGGAGGTGGTGGAGGAGGTAGAGGTGGAGGTGGAGGTGGAGGTGGTGGAGGAGGTAGAGGTGGAGGTGGAGGTAGAGGTGGAGGTGGAGGTGGAGGTAGAGGTGGAGGTAGAGGTAGAGGTGGAGGTGGAGGTGGTGGAGGAGGTAGAGGTGGAGGTGGTGGAGGAGGTAGAGGTGGAGGTGGTGGAGGAGGTAGAGGTGGAGGTAGAGGTGGAGGTGGTGGAGGAGGTAGAGGTGGAGGTGGAGGTGGTGGAGGAGGTAGAGGTGGAGGTGGTGGAGGAGGTAGAGGTGGAGGTGGTGGAGGAGGTAGAGGTGGAGGTAGAGGTGGAGGTGGTGGAGGAGGTAGAGGTAGAGGTGGAGGTGGAGGTGGTGGTGGTGGTGGAGGTATAAAAGTGTTGAAGGTGAATATTTGTTGAAAAACTGAATTGTGTTCAATTCCCCATTCATTTCAATGGGGAAAAGTACTGATACTTTTTGAAATACTGCAAAAAGTACAAGATGTACAAATGTCAAAAGCAATAGCAATAATGAGACGGTGAAGGCGATCGTGAAGAGGTCAAAGTTGTTGAAATGGGTGAAAGCGTTAAGGAGCGGCAACGCGCCGAAAATCAGGAAAAACCTGGGGGAAAAACCAACATAATCTTAAAGCTGCTGTTTTTTCCACGTTCCAACTCTTAACACTTTAAGGAGTTGGCAGACTTTATGACGCAGACACTCAATGACACACACAAATACTGAAGAAAAAGTATGAGTACATGCTTAAAATGTAACGTTTACTGTAGAAGCAGAATTATAATGATAAAAAGCCTATTAAAGAGTGAAATGCGGTGATCTTGGTTAAGAATTGTTATGATTTTCTTGTATATTTTTGTTTGCTCAAAGCCAATACTTGAACTCCAAACTTTAAGTCAGGAAATAACCACGAACGTGCTCAACTATAACCACTTTTAACAGTCCTTTTAAACAACATATAGTGGAGTAGAACGTCCAGATTCCTGCTCTCAAATGTAGTGAAGTAAAAGTACAATGACCACAGTTAAAAAATGACTGAAGTACAGATACTTTTGGACACGGTTATTATTAGTATACATTTAACACCAAAGTCTCTCATGTTGTTTGAAGTCAAATGGAATGTCGGTGTTGAACACTCACTGATCGCAGTCCAGTATTTATGATGGATAAACGATGGTGATGAGGCATTCGACAAACAGTCTCTCCAAACACCAGGATTTCCCTGGGAATTATGTGCACTTTGACCTGGGCTTGTAAAAGAAAGAATAAGATACATTTTCCCGACAGAAATCTCTCCAAACATGTGATTTTTGACATGTATAATAAATTTCCCCTTCGTCGTCACTTATAACGCAATTTTCATCATTTTCCCTTTTATTCTAGACACACCCAGGATCAGTAAAACGTGTACTTTAGAGATGATACTCATTTGTAGTCTTTAAAGAAGCTCTATTGTGCTTTTATCTGCTAAATACCGTGTTTTCCGGACTATAAGTCGCATTTTTTTTCATCGTTTTGGCCGGGGTGCGACTTATACTTATATTTATACTTATATACTTATACTTATACTCCGGAGCGACTTATATATGTTTTTTTCTTCTCTATTATGTATTTTTTGGCTGGTGCGACTCATACTCCAGAAAATACGGTAATCTAATCTATGACACAATCTCTGTCAATTTAAAACAACGTCATAAAAACATGTCCGCTAACTTAACTCAGTACAACTAATAAAAGTACCCATAAAAGTCCTGTTTCTCCAAGTCGAAGGATTTTCTTTCGAATGTCAAAACTTTTCTTGTGTTTTTCCTTCACAATGTGGTAAAAAAGCCTTTGGACCTTTTGTCATCCAGACCTTGAATCTTCGGTTGGTGCGAAACACCTCATGAGTCCGGACCTGAACATGCCATATTCACATCATGTTTATAACAAGACACTTGACTCAATAGAACAAGGACCAGGATCAAACACAAGGCTTCAACTCAACTTGTCTGGTTTATTCACTGTTTATTAACAGAAGTTACAACTTACAAATCACCAGCTGCTAACTACGAGCTAGCTGCTAAACTAGAGCTTAACAGTTACACACATTCATGTGTTTTACTTGAGGAACAAGAGCATGTTGAGTATTGGTATTAGGGCGGCTGTTTCAGCTGATACTGTGTTTGTCAAGTGTATTACTGGTTTTGACTGGGCTAGACGGGGGTCCACCCACACTTGAAGGGGGTCCACCCACACTTGAGGGGGGTCCACCCACACATGAGGGGGGTCCGCCCACACTTGAAGGGGGTCCACCCACACTTGAAGGGGGTCCACCCACACTTGAGGGGGGTCCACCCACACATGAGGGGGGTCCGCCCACACTTGAGGGGGGTCCGCCCACACTTGAGGGGGGTCCACCCACACATGAGGGGGGTCCGCCCACACTTGAGGGGGGTCCGCCCACACTTGAAGGGGGTCCACCCACACTTGAAGGGGGTCCACCCACACTTGAAGGGGGTCCGCCCACACGGGGGTCCGCCCACACTTGAGGGGGGTCCACCCACACATGAGGGGGGTCCGCCCACACATGAGGGGGGTCCGCCCACACTTGAAGGGGGTCCACCCACACTTGAAGGGGGTCCGCCCACACGGGGGTCCGCCCACACTTGAGGGGGGTCCACCCACACATGAGGGGGGTCCGCCCACACATGAGGGGGGTCCGCCCACACTTGAAGGGGGTCCACCCACACTTGAAGGGGGTCCACCCACACTTGAAGGGGGTCCGCCCACACGGGGGTCCGCCCACACTTGAGGG
>NW_027316056.1:38564108-38576608 GCF_026437365.1 Eucyclogobius newberryi
GGGAGTGGCATGTGCACGGGGGAGTGGCATGAGCACGGGGGAGTGGCATGAGCATGGGGGAGTGGCATGTGCACGGGGGAGTGGCATGAGCATGGGGGAGTGGCATGTGCACTTCCGCCTGCGTTCTCAAATCGCCGAAAAATCGTCCATTGCGCCTTTAACACAATAACATATGATATAAAGTATTAGAGTAAAAGACATTGCACATACCTGATATTGCACTGATTTGTATTGCACATGTAGAATAATGTCATTTTAAATAAACAAGACCAAATACAAACTTTGATAAAGCGTTTGATTCTTTAAAACGTCCTTATTTTATTTTCGTGCTCACCACTTTTAAAATCAATGATTTAATAATAACAAATATTGATGCTCTTTACAACAGCAGGAATCAAAATGAATGTGCACCTGACAGACTCACTGACTTTAGAAAGAGGAGTGAGACAGGGCTGTGCTTGGTCCCCCCTGTTGTTTGCTTTGTACTTGGCCCAATTTATTAGACAATCGGAAACAATATATGGAGTTTCAATAGAGGTGACGAAGCATAAATAAGTCTGCAGATGATGTCTTACAAAATTTAACCAAACCAGAAATGTCCATACTCAATGTGAAGCATTTCCTCCACGATGTTGGCCCAATGTCTGGATATAAACTGAATGTACAAAAAACCTGTAATCCTCTCTCACTGCGCCGCCCTCTGACCTTTAGAAAGACTCATTTAAATGGCAAATGGATTCCCCTAAATATTTAGGCGTGGTCCTCCATAAAGAACTATCAACAATCCTCCTCTTTTCTCCACTATAAAGAAAGATCTAGAAAAAATTACTCTTATCCCAGACTTGAGTCAAAGGATTGAAACCATAATTTTGTTTTGCCCAGATTTCAAATTTATTTCATGTCAGATCAGAGCGTTGCTGGTGTGATCCAGAATGTGAAGCTCAATGGCCTCATACTGAGAGTCATGTGGTGCCGGGGGTTCCTGTAGAGGCCTTATACTGAGAGTCATGTGGTGCCGGGGGTTCCTGTACAGGTCTTATACTGAGAGTAATGTGGTGCCGGGGGTTCCTGTACAGGCCTCATACTGAGAGTCATGTGGTGCCGGGGGTTCCTGTACAGGCCTCATACTGAGAGTCATGTGGTGCCGGGGGTTCCTGTACAGGTCTTATACTGAGAGTCATGTGGTGCCGGGGGTTCCTGTACAGGCCTCATACTGAGAGTCATGTGGTGCCGGGGGTTCCTGTACAGGCCTCATACTGAGAGTAATGTGGTGCCGGGGGTTCCTGTACAGGCCTCATACTGAGAGTAATGTGGTGCCGGGGGTTCCTGTACAGGTCTCATACTGAGAGTAATGTGGTGCCGGGGGTTCCTGTACAGGCCTCATACTGAGAGTAATGTGGTGCCGGGGGTTCCTGTACAGGCCTCATACTGAGAGTCATGTGTTGCCGGGGGTTCCTGTACAGGTCTCATACTGAGAGTCATGTGGTGCCGGGGGTTCCTGTACAGGTCTTATACTGAGAGTAATGTGGTGCCGGGGGTTCCTGTACAGGTCTTATACTGAGAGTCATGTGGTGCCGGGGGTTCCTGTACAGGCCTCATACTGAGAGTCATGTGGTGCCGGGGGTTCCTGTACAGGCCTCATACTGAGAGTCATGTGGTGCCGGGGGTTCCTGTACAGGTCTTATACTGAGAGTCATGTGGTGCCGGGGGTTTCTGTACAGGCCTCATACTGAGAGTCATGTGGTGCCGGGGGTTCCTGTACAGGCCTCATACTGAGAGTAATGTGGTGCCGGGGGTTCCTGTACAGGCCTCATACTGAGAGTCATGTGGTGCCGGGGGTTCCTGTACAGGTCTCATACTGAGAGTCATGTGGTGCCGGGGGTTCCTGTACAGGCCTCATACTGAGAGTCATGTGGTGCCGGGGGTTCCTGTACAGGTCTTATACTGAGAGTCATGTGGTGCCGGGGGTTCCTGTACAGGTCTCATACTGAGAGTCATGTGGTGCCATGGGTTCCTGTACAGGCCTCATACTGAGAGTCATGTGGTGCCGGGGGTTCCTGTACAGATCTTATACTGAGAGTCATGTGGTGCCGGGGGTTCCTGTACAGGCCTCATACTGAGAGTCATGTGGTGCCGGGGGTTCCTGTACAGGCCTCATACTGAGAGTCATGTGGTGACGGGGGTTCCTTTACAGGTCTCATACTGAGAGTCATTTGGTGCCGGGGTTCCTGTACAGGCCTCATACTGAGAGTCATGTGGTGCCGGGGGTTCCTGTACAGGCCTTATACTGAGAGTCATGTGGTGCCGGGGGTTCCTGTACAGGCCTCATACTGAGAGTAATGTGGTGCCGGGAGTTCCTGTACAGGCCTCATACTGAGAGTAATGTGGTGCCGGGGGTTCCTGTACAGGCCTCATACTGAGAGTCATGTGTTGCCGGGGGTTCCTGTACAGGTCTCATACTGAGAGTCATGTGTTGCCGGGGGTTCCTGTACAGGCCTTATACTGAGAGTCATGTGGTGCCGGGGGTTCCTGTACAGGTCTCATACTGAGAGTCATGTGGTGCCGGGGGTTCCTGTACAGGTCTTATACTGAGAGTCATGTGGTGCCGAGGGTTCCTGTACAGGCCTCATACTGAGAGTCATGTGGTGCCGGGGGTTCCTGTACAGGCCTTATACTGAGAGTCATGTGGTGCCGGGGGTTCCTTTACAAGTCTCATACTGAGAGTCATGTGGTGCCGGGGGTTCCTGTACAGGTCTCATACTGAGAGTCATGTGGTGCCGGGGGTTCCTGTACAGGTCTTATACTGAGAGTCATGTGGTGCCGAGGGTTCCTGTACAGGTCTTATACTGAGAGTAATGTGGTGCCGGGGGTTCCTGTACAGGTCTCATACTGAGAGTCATGTGGTGCCGGGGGTTCCTCTACAGGTCTTATACTGAGAGTCATGTGGTGCCGGGGGTTCCTCTACAGGTCTTATACTGAGAGTCATGTGGTGCCGGGGGTTCCTGTACAGGCCTCATACTGAGAGTCATGTGGTGCCGGGGGTTCCTGTACAGACCTTATACTGAGAGTCATGTGGTGCCGGGGGTTCCTGTACAGGTCTTATACTGAGAGTCATGTGGTGCCGGGGGTTCCTGTACAGGTCTCATACTGAGAGTCATGTGGTGCCGGGGGTTCCTGTACAGGCCTCATACTGAGAGTCATGTGGTGCCGGGGGTTCCTGTACAGGCCTTATACTGAGAGTCATGTGGTGCCGGGGGTTCCTGTACAGGCCTCATACTGAGAGTAATGTGGTGCCGGGGGTTCCTGTACAGGCCTCATACTGAGAGTAATGTGGTGCCGGGGGTTCCTGTACAGGCCTCATACTGAGAGTCATGTGTTGCCGGGGGTTCCTGTACAGGCCTTATACTGAGAGTCATGTGGTGCCGGGGGTTCCTGTACAGGTCTCATACTGAGAGTCATGTGGTGCCGGGGGTTCCTGTACAGGTCTTATACTGAGAGTCATGTGGTGCCGAGGGTTCCTGTACAGGCCTCATACTGAGAGTCATGTGGTGCCGGGGGTTCCTGTACAGGCCTTATACTGAGAGTCATGTGGTGCCGGGGGTTCCTTTACAAGTCTCATACTGAGAGTCATGTGGTGCCGGGGGTTCCTGTACAGGCCTCATACTGAGAGTCATGTGGTGCCGGGGGTTCCTGTACAGGTCTTATACTGAGAGTCATGTGGTGCCGAGGGTTCCTGTACAGGTCTTATACTGAGAGTAATGTGGTGCCGGGGGTTCCTGTACAGGTCTCATACTGAGAGTCATGTGGTGCCGGGGTTTCCTGTACAGGTCTTATACTGAGAGTAATGTGGTGCAGGGGGTTCCTGTACAGGTCTTATACTGAGAGTCATGTGGTGCCGGGGGTTCCTGTACAGGTCTTATACTGAGAGTCATGTGGTGCCGGGGGTTCCTGTACAGGCCTCATACTGAGAGTCATGTGGTGCCGGGGGTTCCTGTACAGACCTTATACTGAGAGTCATGTGGTGCCGGGGGTTCCTGTACAGGTCTTATACTGAGAGTCATGTGGTGCCGGGGGTTCCTGTACAGGTCTCATTCTGAGGGTAATGTGGTGCCGGGGGTTCCTGTACAGGTCTCATACTGAGAGTCATGTGGTGCCGAGGGTTCCTGTACAGGTCTTATACTGAGAGTAATGTGGTGCCGGGGGTTCCTGTACAGGTCTCATACTGAGAGTCATGTGGTGCCGGGGGTTCCTGTACAGGTCTTATACTGAGAGTAATGTGGTGCCGGGGGTTCCTCTACAGGTCTTATACTGAGAGTCATGTGGTGCCGGGGGTTCCTCTACAGGTCTTATACTGAGAGTCATGTGGTGCCGGGGGTTCCTGTACAGGCCTCATACTGAGAGTCATGTGGTGCCGGGGGTTCCTGTACAGACCTTATACTGAGAGTCATGTGGTGCCGGGGGTTCCTGTACAGGTCTTATACTGAGAGTCATGTGGTGCCGGGGGTTCCTGTACAGGTCTCATACTGAGAGTCATGTGGTGCCGGGGGTTCCTGTACAGGCCTCATACTGAGAGTCATGTGGTGCCGGGGGTTCCTGTACAGGCCTTATACTGAGAGTCATGTGGTGCCGGGGGTTCCTGTACAGGCCTCATACTGAGAGTAATGTGGTACCGGGGGTTCCTGTACAGGCCTCATACTGAGAGTAATGTGGTGCCGGGGGTTCCTGTACAGGCCTCATACTGAGAGTCATGTGTTGCCGGGGGTTCCTGTACAGGCCTTATACTGAGAGTCATGTGGTGCCGGGGGTTCCTTTACAGGTCTCATACTGAGAGTCATGTGGTGCCGGGGGTTCCTGTACACGTCTCATACTGAGAGTCATGTGGTGCCGGGGGTTCCTGTACAGGTCTTATACTGAGAGTCATGTGGTGCCGAGGGTTCCTGTACAGGTCTTATACTGAGAGTCATGTGGTGCCGGGGGTTCCTGTACAGGTCTCATACTGAGAGTCATGTGGTGCCGGAGGTTCCTGTACAGGCCTCATACTGAGAGTCATGTGGTGCCGGGGGTTCCTGTACAGGCCTCATACTGAGAGTAATGTGGTGCCGGGGGTTCCTGTACAGGCCTCATACTGAGAGTAATGTGGTGCCGGGGGTTCCTGTACAGGCCTCATACTGAGAGTCATGTGGTGCCGGGGGTTCCTGTACAGACCTTATACTGAGAGTCATGTGGTGCCGGGGGTTCCTGTACAGGTCTTATACTGAGAGTCATGTGGTGCCGGGGGTTCCTGTACAGGTCTCATTCTGAGGGTAATGTGGTGCCGGGGGTTCCTGTACAGGTCTCATACTGAGAGTCATGTGGTGCCGGGGGTTCCTGTACAGGCCTTATACTGAGAGTCATGTGGTGCCGGGGGTTCCTGTACAGACCTTATACTGAGGGTAATGTGGTGCCGGGGGTTCCTGTACAGGCCTTATACTGAGGGTAATGTGGTGCCGGGGGTTCCTGTACAGACCTTATACTGAGGGTAATGTGGTGCCGGGGGTTCCTGTACAGACCTCATACTGAGAGTCATGTGGTGCCGGGGGTTCCTGTACAGGCCTCATACTGAGAGTAATGTGGTGCCGGGGGTTCCTGTACAGGCCTCATACTGAGAGTAATGTGGTGCCGGGGGTTCCTGTAGAGGCCTCATACTGAGAGTCATGTGTTGCCGGGGGTTCCTGTACAGGCCTTATACTGAGAGTCATGTGGTGCCGGGGGTTCCTGTACAGGTCTCATACTGAGAGTCATGTGGTGCCGGGGGTTCCTGTACAGGTCTTATACTGAGAGTCATGTGGTGCCGGGGGTTCCTGTACAGGTCTTATACTGAGAGTCATGTGGTGCCGAGGGTTCCTGTACAGGCCTCATACTGAGAGTCATGTGGTGCCGGGGGTTCCTGTACAGGCCTTATACTGAGAGTCATGTGGTGCCGGGGGTTCCTTTACAAGTCTCATACTGAGAGTCATGTGGTGCCGGGGGTTCCTGTACAGGCCTCATACTGAGAGTCATGTGGTGCCGGGGGTTCCTGTACAGGTCTTATACTGAGAGTCATGTGGTGCCGAGGGTTCCTGTACAGGTCTTATACTGAGAGTAATGTGGTGCCGGGGGTTCCTGTACAGGTCTCATACTGAGAGTCATGTGGTGCCGGGGTTTCCTGTACAGGTCTTATACTGAGAGTAATGTGGTGCCGGGGGTTCCTGTACAGGTCTTATACTGAGAGTCATGTGGTGCCGGGGGTTCCTGTACAGGTCTTATACTGAGAGTCATGTGGTGCCGGGGGTTCCTGTACAGGCCTCATACTGAGAGTCATGTGGTGCCGGGGGTTCCTGTACAGACCTTATACTGAGAGTCATGTGGTGCCGGGGGTTCCTGTACAGGTCTTATACTGAGAGTCATGTGGTGCCGGGGGTTCCTGTACAGGTCTCATTCTGAGGGTAATGTGGTGCCGGGGGTTCCTGTACAGGTCTCATACTGAGAGTCATGTGGTGCCGAGGGTTCCTGTACAGGTCTTATACTGAGAGTAATGTGGTGCCGGGGGTTCCTGTACAGGTCTCATACTGAGAGTCATGTGGTGCCGGGGGTTCCTGTACAGGTCTTATACTGAGAGTAATGTGGTGCCGGGGGTTCCTCTACAGGTCTTATACTGAGAGTCATGTGGTGCCGGGGGTTCCTCTACAGGTCTTATACTGAGAGTCATGTGGTGCCGGGGGTTCCTGTACAGGCCTCATACTGAGAGTCATGTGGTGCCGGGGGTTCCTGTACAGACCTTATACTGAGAGTCATGTGGTGCCGGGGGTTCCTGTACAGGTCTTATACTGAGAGTCATGTGGTGCCGGGGGTTCCTGTACAGGTCTCATACTGAGAGTCATGTGGTGCCGGGGGTTCCTGTACAGGCCTCATACTGAGAGTCATGTGGTGCCGGGGGTTCCTGTACAGGCCTTATACTGAGAGTAATGTGGTGCCGGGGGTTCCTGTACAGGCCTCATACTGAGAGTCATGTGTTGCCGGGGGTTCCTGTACAGGCCTTATACTGAGAGTCATGTGGTGCCGGGGGTTCCTGTACAGGTCTCATACTGAGAGTCATGTGGTGCCGGGGGTTCCTGTACAGGTCTTATACTGAGAGTCATGTGGTGCCGGGGGTTCCTGTACAGGTCTTATACTGAGAGTCATGTGGTGCCGAGGGTTCCTGTACAGGTCTTATACTGAGAGTCATGTGGTGCCGGGGGTTCCTGTACAGGTCTCATACTGAGAGTCATGTGGTGCTGGAGGTTCCTGTACAGGCCTCATACTGAGAGTCATGTGGTGCCGGGGGTTCCTGTACAGGCCTCATACTGAGAGTAATGTGGTGCCGGGGGTTCCTGTACAGGCCTCATACTGAGAGTAATGTGGTGCCGGGGGTTCCTGTACAGGCCTCATACTGAGAGTCATGTGGTGCCGGGGGTTCCTGTACAGACCTTATACTGAGAGTCATGTGGTGCCGGGGGTTCCTGTACAGGTCTTATACTGAGAGTCATGTGGTGCCGGGGGTTCCTGTACAGGTCTCATTCTGAGGGTAATGTGGTGCCGGGGGTTCCTGTACAGGTCTCATACTGAGAGTCATGTGGTGCCGGGGGTTCCTGTACAGGCCTTATACTGAGAGTCATGTGGTGCCGGGGGTTCCTGTACAGACCTTATACTGAGGGTAATGTGGTGCCGGGGGTTCCTGTACAGGCCTTATACTGAGGGTAATGTGGTGCCGGGGGTTCCTGTACAGACCTTATACTGAGGGTAATGTGGTGCCGGGGGTTCCTGTACAGACCTCATACTGAGAGTCATGTGGTGCCGGGGGTTCCTGTACAGGTCTTACTGCAGATGACAGACGCTTGAGTCTGACGGAGGATCCTTGGGTCAAATCTGTCCTTACAACATGGAAGGAGCTGATCAGAAGATACAAACTAAACAAATATGTTACAATCTTAAACTGGTAACGTTTTATGACCAAAGGTTTTGCACCAAATAGAACTGACCTGAGACTCAAGGTCTGGATTACAAAAGGTCTAAAGGTTTTTCACCAGATTGTTCTTTCAGTTTGTTGTTTTCCACAATAATTAACTTAAAACATTTTGATCCACTCTCATAATATCTTTGTTTTGTAAAGAGCATTTTCATATTTCATCTATTTCCTGAGAAGTCAGATCATTAAGTTCTCCTCTAATCGCTGTAGCTTTTCAGGACATCCCTGTTTAGCTTTTTCTCCGTTGTTTCTTTTCCCTGGAGGCTATAACTAGCTCCGCCTCTTCATTTGCATAGTCACATTTCCCTGTGACGAGCAGCGTTGTTTGTACAGTTGAAAAGTGACGACGTGGCATTTTGAACCACCGGGAGGTTTATTTATTCATGTATTTGTTTGTACAAATAATCACAAAGAAATACAGGGATGTGGGCGGGGATAGGGGGTAGGTGAAAACAGGAGTTAAACTTTGAGGAAACTATTGGTGAGGAAATTCTGCTCATTGAAGAGAGAAGCGTTTCCCTCTTCAGAACAACAACGTTTAATAATTGGAACACATTTGAAAACCGTGTGAAAGTGTCAAGTCCCCAGCGCTCGGGCGAGTCTCTGCCCCGGGGGGTTTCCTCTCACACCTCGGGCGAGTCTCTGCCCCGGGGGGTTTCCTCTCACACCTCGAGCGAGTGTCTGCCCCGGGGGGTTTCCTCTCACACCTCGGGCGAGTCTCTGCCCCGGGGGGTTTCCTCTCACATCTCGGGCGAGTCTCTGCCCCGGGGGGTTTCCTCTCACACTTCGAGCGAGTCTCTGCCCCGGGGGGTTTCCTCTCACACCTCGGGCGAGTCTCTGCCTCGGGGGGTTTCCTCTCACACCTCGGGCAAGTCTCTGCCCCGGGGGGTTTCCTCTCACACCTCGGGCGAGTCTCTGCCCCGGGGGGTTTCCTCTCACACCTCGAGCGAGTGTCTGCCCCGGGGGGTTTCCTCTCACACCTCGGGCGAGTCTCTGCCCCGGGGGGTTTCCTCTCACACCTCGAGCGAGTCTCTGCCCCGGGGGGTTTCCTCTCACACCTCGAGCGAGTGTCTGCCCCGGGGGGTTTCCTCTCACACCTCGAGCGAGTGTCTGCCCCGGGGGGTTTCCTCTCACACCTCGGGCGAGTCTCTGCCTCGGGGGGTTTCCTCTCACACCTCGGGCGAGTCTCTGCCCCGGGGGATTTTGTCTCACACCTGTTCTGAGAAGTGTTTGAATTACCTGTTTTTTGTGTCACCAGTCGTCGACCCCTGGCTCTGCACCAGACGGCCCAATCCGGCCCGATCCGGCCCGATCCGGCCCGATCCGGCCCAATCCGGCCCGATCCGGCCCGATCCGGTGCCTGGTCCGGCGGCTGCTGTAGCTACATAAAACATAAACTCCCAGAAGAATTCTTCCCATGCTCCGAATATGGTCAAACCTCAGCCAGGCCCGAGCAGCCCATGTGCACACAGGAAGTGCCCTCACAGAGGAACTGACCTGGAGACGCATCCTCGCATTATTAAGGACTTCAATGTTCCGTTGGTGAGGATGAAGGATAAGTGTTTAAAATACTGACCGCCAACCCGTTTGTAGTCCTGGGTAAGAACTCCTTCTGTCCTGTTATCGGCCCGGTTTAGTCCAGTTAAGACATTGTTTAGTCCTGATTTAGACCGGCTTAGAAACTTTAAAGCCCTGCTTTTGACCTGGTTTAATTCTAGTTTGTTTGACCCTTTTTGGAGTTTTGTTAAGTCCTGGTTCATACCGAGTTCAGAGTCAGTCCTGGTTTAGTCGTGGTTCAGTCTGGTTTGGTCCTAGTTTATAGATTGTTTAGGGCAGTAGTAGAGTATTTAATATGACCTGCCGATGATCCCGACACGAGGTAAACATATTCAAATCAAATCTGGCTTCTACTGAGAATTGTAATCCCAATTTATTCTTAATTAACATGTACACATTTGTAGTTTGATTGTCAGGACGATTCTCCAATCAGAAAACAGAACGAGCCTCACACAAACAGTGTGTTTAAAGCTTTATTACTGATTTTGAACAAACCTGGTTTTAGTCCTCTCAGAATGTGGTTTGGACTTATTTTTTTCTAGTTTAGAAATTCCTTAAGCTTAAGGTACAATTTATTCACATTTAAAAAATCGTATTGATCCCAAATGTAGCATTCCTGCAAACGAATTGTGTCTTTTGGGATTGAAATCTGACTCTGCATAAATTGTACCTTAGCCTTAATTTATCCTGCTCAGCATTTGACCCGTCCTAAAAGTATCATATATTTGATGCATGATCCGAGTGTTTTGTGCCGACAAACAGAACGTGTGCTAGCTTTGTTTTGCTCATTTATGTTAGCAAAAACACAAAGTGGACGGCGGAGCCCACTCAAAATTAACGAAAGTACCCGTCAGGGACCAGGGACCCACACCATGAGGTAGGAAGAAAATGTAAAGTTTATGATATTTGAAAAATGGGAAACATTGTTTTCGCAACGGAATATTATTCTTTCTTCTTCTTCTTCTTCTTCTTCTTCTTCTTCTTCTTCTTCTTCTTCTTCTTCTTCTTCTTCTTCTTCTTTCTTTCTTTTTTTTCTTCTCGGGACCAACCCCCCTATTTTTCACCCACTGAACATTGACGAAAAGTCACAAAAATTTGCACACCTCTAAAAATCGTGCCTCTCTACATTCTGGCTATTTCCCTTTTCTAAAATAAAAAAAATTGGCGCGTCAGCGCCCCCAAATGTACCAAAAATGCATTGAAAGATAGGAAATGACCCAAAAAAAATCTGATCGTAGAATCATGAAATTTGGCGCGGAGGTAGATGGTGACAAGAGAAGTAAAAAATATTATTACGGCAACGCCGTCTGCCCAACCAAATGTCGGCCATATTGGTTCAAAAATGGCTAAGCATGACTCGGGAGTTTTTCCAAACGTCGTACTTTTACGAACTCCTCCCAGGGCGTTGGCTCTAAAAAGCTGAAATTTGGTGAAAATGGTACTGAGGAGTGGGACATCAAAAGTTATTCAAATTACTTTGACCCAGTCACAGTCTCTGTGCGGCGAAGCCGCAAACTTTAGCTAGAATTTCAGAAATCTCCCAAATTTAACATTTCTGCCGTTTGCGCAGATAAAGTCCGAATTGCGTCAGATTAGAATCAGTTGTTAAACTCTTTGCGCTAAACGTACTTGAAGTGAAATAAATTAATTTGGCACACAACTCAATTTCAGCATCCCCATCAAAAAAGTCAATGAGACCCATGTCAAAATTGTTATGGTTTTGCCGTAGCGATGACCAAAACCTCCCACGTTATTCCAATGGGGAAATCGCCAGAACATGTTTACACTTTAGACTTTCACAAACTCCTCCCAGGGCGTTAGCCCTATCAACGTGAAATTTGGTGAGACTCATCTTCAGGGGTGGACCGTCAAAAGTTATTCACATTTTTATTCTAAGAGTCACGGTGTCTGTGCGGCAAAGCCGCACATTTTGCCAGGAATTCAAAATAAAATTGCTTTTTGATGGTAAAACAAAGGGGAGAAGATGTGACAGCGTCACAGATTCAGCAGTAGATGTAATAAAAGGACAAATGGGGCGCGTTAGCGCCCCCTCCTCTTGCGGCGTGGCGGCGGTGTGGCGGCGGCGTGGCGAGGGCCGATCATTGCCGCTTGCGGCTATATTTATGATTATTATTATTAGTTTATAGCTGCTTTTTGGTGGGTCACTTAAATGGGCCGGTACATTTCATTTTGGACCAAAGTGAACCAGTGGAATCGCAGTGTTTGTCTCATGTTCAGATTCTGGTTTAAATCTGGTTTAACGAGAACCTTTGTGACAGAGGAAGTGACCCAAGGGAGGGGGCAATGTCCCAGGGGAGGGGGACATGTCCCAGGGGAGGGGTTTATGTGGGAGGGGGACATGTCCCAGGGAAGGGGGACATGACCCAGAGAGGGGGGCCTCTGGGAGGGGGGCATGTCTCAGGGGAGGGGGGCAAGTGGGAGGGGACAGTCCCAGGGGAGAGGGACATGTCCCAGGGGAGGGGGACAGTCCCAGGGGAGGGTGGCATGTCCTAGGGGAGGGGGACAGTCCCAGGGGAGGGGGACATGACCCAAGGGAGGGGGTTATGTGGGAGGGGGACATGTCCCAGAGGAGGGGGTTATGTGGGAGGGGGACATGTCCCAGGGAAGGGGGACATGACCCAGGGAGGGGGGCCTCTGGGAGGGGGGCATGTCCCAGGGGAGGGTGGCAAGTGGGAGGGGAGGGGACAGTCCCAGGGGAGGGGGGCATGTCCTAGGGGAGGGGGACAGTCCCAGGGGAGGGGGACAGTCCCGCCTCGGGGCTGCAGCAGAGACGTGTCCTGCTGCAGCGCTCAAACATACCAAGTATAGTCCCAGGCCTCCCTTTTACAGCTCCTTTGGATGACGTCCATATAAGGACACAGAGGAGCAGGTCACATGGGAGAAAAATGCAGCGGCCCGG
>NW_027316056.1:38584108-38589108 GCF_026437365.1 Eucyclogobius newberryi
GAGTAACAGGAGAGTAACAGGAGAGTAACAAGAGAGTAACAAGAGAGTAACAGAAGAGTAACAAGAGAGTAACAAGAGAGTAACAAGAGAGTAACAGAAGAGTAACAAGGGAGTAACAGGAGAGTAACAGGAGAGTAACAGGAGAGTAACAGAAGAGTAACAAGGGAGTAACAGGAGAGTAACAGAAGAGTAACAAGGGAGTAACAGGAGAGTAACAGAAGAGTAACAGGAGAGTAACAGAAGAGTAACAAGAGAGTAACAAGAGAGTAACAAGAGAGTAACAAGAGTAACAGGAGAGTAACAGGAGAGTAACAAGAGAGTAACAAGAGAGTAACAGAAGAGTAACAAGGGAGTAACAGGAGAGTAACAGGAGAGTAACAGGAGAGTAACAGAAGAGTAACAAGGGAGTAACAGGAGAGTAACAGAAGAGTAACAAGGGAGTAACAGGAGAGTAACAGAAGAGTAACAGGAGAGTAACAGAAGAGTAACAAGAGAGTAACAAGAGAGTAACAAGAGAGTAACAAGAGTAACAGGAGAGTAACAGGAGAGTAACAAGAGAGTAACAAGAGAGTAACAGAAGAGTAACAAGGGAGTAACAGGAGAGTAACAGAAGAGTAACAGGAGAGTAACAAGAGAGTAACAAGAGAGTAACAGGAGAGTAGCAGGTGTTACGCGGTCCAGCTCTTGTTGATGTCCACCAGCTCCATGCCGTCGCAGTAGGATCGCGGCCGTGACACCCTCACCTGTCGGGGGGCGACAGGAGACAGTCATGTGCATGTGTAGGACAGGGGAAGACAGGGGCGGTTGTGGCCCCCCCTGGTGGCAGAAGAGTGGCACTGCATCATCTACTGGCTGTATAAACTAAGGCTAAAACAGTACTTAGTGTTTATATATATAGTGTCCCAAATACCAGTCAAAAGTACCGACACTTTATTCTTAATGTTTACTACATTCTGGATTCTAGATACAAACTGAAGACACCAAATACATGAAGCAATCTGAGAGGAAAAAGTCTAAATAAGTACATATTTAGTAATATTTTAGGTTCTGTAGCCACTCTCTGCCTTGTTGACTGGTACGAGTACAAATATGTGCCTTTAAAGGAGACATGTTTAACCTTCACTCAGCGTCCTGTTGTGACTGATTCTTGCATGTTTGAGTTAATCCTGTTTAGTCCTGCAACTGAGGCTCGAGTGCACAGAAAGTTCTGTTTTCACCTACCCCCTATCCCCGCCCACATCACTGTTCATGGTTGTGATTATTCGACTAATGAAGTGAAACATGTTGAGTTTTAACAGGTCAGGCAGCCACTTTTCAAAAATAAACACATTACAGTGACATGTCAGTGTGAAGGGGCGGGGCTTATCGAACAGGAAGTGGATGGACCTGTTTCTCTTACTAAGCGGTTTCAGATCAATATTAAAGTTTACAATGAACGAAATGTGAAACGATGATCGACTTGTAGATCATTCCTAAGCACCTGGGTAAAAGCGCGGTACGTCTCCTTTAAACGCTCTACACAAGGTCTAATGTAGGGGCCGGAGGGACACTGAGGGACACTGACCACAGGGGCCGGCTGCCTGGAGAGCTGCTGCAGCAGGGGGAAGGGGCTCCACTGGATGGGCTCCACGGGCCAGCTGCACACCGACAGGTCACTGGCCTTCCCCGAGTCCAGGACGCCATCCGCCAGGCTCAGGTCGCTGCCCCGCCACGCGTACTGGGAACTGCACCGGCCAAACACCGGCCAAACACCGTTAGCTCAGAGGTTCTGTTCACGCAAGAGTCAGTCCTGTGAAACGAATTTTGAGCAGCTTGAATGAACGAAAACCTTTATTACGCCGAGGAGAGCGCATACGATCCCTGAACAAAGGCCAGGGACAGTCCATGTGTCAGAATACTAGGTTTACTGAATACTTCTCTTAAAAAGCCTCCGTTGGCCTCCACTCGAGTATTGTGCTGTATTTAGACCGCAAAAGACTGTGTCTCCCCAGAGTATTTGTCGGCCAAAAACGAGATGCTGCCCGTTTGTTACGTGTTGAAATCTCGCTTCTTTGTCTTTGTTTTGCAGAGAGAATGCTCCGCCCCAGCGCCAAATGCAGAAACGTTAAAATACTTGCAATAAAAGGTTTGTAAAACCGTCTCAGTATTGCACTGGCACATTTAAAAGTACACAATTTTACTTAAAAACACAAACGTTGCTGGGTTTTGGCAATCTAAGCAGTAGTGTTAGTGTGCGAGTTCAGTTTGTTCTGTTATTGTGCTGAGGTACTTGAAGTTCGGCACAAATTCGATGGGCGTATTGTCCAGCTCTGCAGAGAAGTCCTCTGTCCACTCCTGCGCTGTTGTCCCTGCAGCACGTTTATCATAGCTTTATGCACAGAAAGACAAATCCCGTGGTTATGGAACAGATGTCAGTGTGTTCTGTATTGAAGCCACTCTGAGGGCTGAACTGGTGAGGGTGCCGTACGTGTTCTCTCCAGTGTTTCCAGCAGGGGGCACCAGTCACTCCAGACAAACGTTCTCAGGGAAAATAAAAGCCAACAAGCTGAAACTTTATAACTCTCACTTACAGCGTAAACTCTGCAGATGTGAGTGTGCGACTCACACTGGTTTGTGCGTCTCACACTGGTTTGTGCGACTCACACTGGTTTGTGCGTCTCACACTGGTTTGTGCGACTCACACTGGTTTGTGCGTATCACACTGGTTTGTGCGTCTCACACTGGTTTGTGCGTCTCACACTGGTTTGTGCGACTCACACTGGTTTGTGCGACTCACACTGGTTTGTGCGTCTCACACTGGTTTGTGCGACTCACACTGGTTTGTGCGTCTCACACTGGTTTGTGCGACTCACACTGGTTTGTGCGTCTCACACTGGTTTGTGCGACTCACACTGGTTTGTGCGTCTCACACTGGTTTGTGCGTCTCACACTGGTTTGTGCGTCTCACACTGGTTTGTGCGTCTCACACTGGTTTGTGCGTCTCACACTGGTTTGTGCGACTCACACTGGTTTGTGCGTCTCACACTGGTTTGTGCGACTCACACTGGTTTGTGCGTCTCACACTGGTTTGTGCGTCTCACACTGGTTTGTGCAACTCACACTGGTTTGTGCGTCTCACACTGGTTTGTGCGTCTCACACTGGTTTGTGCTTCTCATACTGGTTTGTGCGTCTCACACTGGTTTGTGCTTCTCATACTGGTTTGTGCGTCTCACACTGGTTTGTGCGTCTCACACTGGTTTGTGCTTCTCATACTGGTTTGTGCGTCTCACACTGGTTTGTGCGTCTCACACTGGTTTGTGCGTCTCACACTGGTTTGTGCGTCTCACACTGGTTTGTGCGTCTCACACTGGTTTGTGCGTCTCACACTGGTTTGTGCTTCTCATACTGGTTTGTGCGTCTCACACTGGTTTGTGCGTCTCACACTGGTTTGTGCAGACGTGAGTGTGCGTCTCACACTGGTTTGTGCGTCTCACACTGGTTTGTGCGTCTCACACTGGTTTGTGCAGACGTGAGTGTGCGTCTCACACTGGTTTGTGCGTCTCACACTGGTTTGTGCGTCTCACACTGGTTTGTGCAGACGTGAGTGTGCGTCTCACACTGGTTTGTGCGTCTCACACTGGTTTGTGCGTCTCACACTGGTTTGTGCAGACGTGAGTGTGCGTCTCACACTGGTTTGTGCGTCTCACACTGGTTTGTGCAGACGTGAGTGTGCGACTCACAAACACCGGGCCGGTCCTGACACTGACCTGTGCGGGTAGATGGTGCGGATGCGGGTCCCCGGGCTCGGGCAGGTGGAGGGCAGGGACAAGCTGTCGTCGTGGTAACAGCAAGGCCTCTCCAGCGCCCTCAGGTGGAGGATCTCGGTGGAGCGGGTGAAGGCAGGGTTATCCAGAGAGTCTGCCGAGCCGGCCCCCGAGCGCAGCCAGATGCGGCCAGACAGCTCGTCGAAGTGGTTGAACCTGCGGTAACTTAGCAACGCACAAGGTCAGAGTCTGTAACTTAGCAACGCACAAGGTCATGGTCTGTTCCACTGGTCACAGTGTCAGACTTCTGTCGACGCATCGTTTGGTTTTTCACAATCAAGACGATCCTTCCAAAAGTCATTTTCAATCTGAGGAGCTGTAAATCTTGTGGACATATTAAGCCTATTTTTTATTTTTTTCCCTAAAGTAAATTTAAATGTTTTTTCTTAATGCGATGCCCTTTTTGGATGTTGTATGTGTTTTATCGTTGTTCATTGACGATGGCAATAAATCTTTTCTGATCCTCATAAGCCCCGCCCTCAGGGTGGAGTTTCACCTGACACTAACCTGCCGTTCTTTGCCTCTTGGACCTGTTTTGGGACGTTACAGTCTCATTGAACTCCTGCCTTCTCTTTGATTGATTGGCTTGTTCTCTCTCTTCATTCATGTGAAAAGACGCAGCTTCAAACAGACAAAATAAAACCATAAATTGCTCTTTTCTCTGCTTCAAATGAGCCGTTTGCAGCTTCAAGGTGAATGAGGTTTGAACCTGATGATTAGAACGTGTGTAAATGAATAAATGCAGATGGAGTCGTTTAAAGCTGTCGTGTGGAACATTCAGGGCAAAGCAACAACACGGAGAATTTTATGATTATACTTTCACAACACGGTTACTACAGTACTTATACCCTTCACGCGCCCCGCCCCTCCACAGAACCATGAGCGCTTGACCCTTCACGTGCCCCGCCCCTCCACAGAACCACGAGCGCTTGACCCTTCACGTGCCCCGCCCCTCCACAGAACCATGAGCGCTTGACCCTTCACGTGCCCCGCCCCTCCACAGAACCATGAGCGATTGACCCTTCACGTGCCCCGCCCCTCCACAGAACCACGAGCGCTTGACCCTTCACGTGCCCCGCCCCTCCACAGAACCATGAGCGATTGACCCTTCACGTGCCCCGCCCCTCCACAGAACCATGAGCGCTTGACCCTTCACGTGCCCCGCCCCTCCACAGAACCACGAGTGCTTGACCCTT
>NW_027316056.1:38594108-38606608 GCF_026437365.1 Eucyclogobius newberryi
CCCTCCTTCCTGCTCTTGTCCCGCCTCCTTCCTGCTCTTGTCCCGCCTCCTTCCTGCTCATGTCCCGCCTCCTTCCTGCTCTTGTCCCGCCTCCTTCCTGCTCTTGTCCCGCCTCCTTCCTGCTCTTGTCCCCCCTCCTTCCTGCTCTTGTCCCGCCTCCTTCCTGCTCTTGTCCCCCCTCCTTCCTGCTCTTGTCCCGCCTCCTTCCTGCTCTTGTCCCGCCTCCTTCCTGCTCTTGTCCCCCCTCCTTCCTGCTCTTGTCCCGCCTCCTTCCTGCTCTTGTCCCGCCTCCTTCCTGCTCTTGTCCCGCCTCCTTCCTGCTCTTGACCAATCGACGAATCGCCGACAGCTCCAGATGCGATTTCGGACGATGTCGATCAAACAATGTCGTGGAAAACAAAGCCAGCGTCACGATCTGTTTAGTCGGAGCACTTTTCCGTCATCGTACAGGGCCGGCTCCAGACTACGGACGGACAGAGTAGCTGCTCGGGGCCCCAAAGCGTCAGGGGGGCCCTCAAGAGCTCTTAAAACAGTTTTGTAAATTATACAAAAATGTGCACTGCACGTCAGACAGTCACGCGTCCTGTCCGAAGCTGGTTTATTGTTCTTCTTCACGATGCCGGGGGTCCACAGAACTGGCCCCTCAGGTGAGTCGCAGGGGCCCAGACGCAGAGGTCATGATGACACGATGCCGCGGGTCCACAGAACTGGCCCCTCAGGTGAGTCGCAGGGGCCCAGACGCAGAGGTCATGATGACACGATGCCGGGGGTCCACAGAACTGGCCCCTCAGGTGAGTCGCAGGGGCCCAGAGGCAGAGGTCTTGATGACACGATGCCGGGGGTCCACAGAACTGGCCCCTCAGGTTATTCGCAGGGGCCCAGACGCAGAGGTCATGATGACACGATGCCGGGAGTCCACAGAACTGGCCCCTCAGGTTAGTCGCAGGGGCCCAGACGCAGAGGTCATGATGACACGATGCCGGGGGTCCCCAGAACTGGCCCCTCAGGTGAGTCGCAGGGGCCCAGAGGCAGAGGTCTTGATGACACGATGCCGGGGGTCCACAGAACTGGCCCCTCAGGTTATTCGCAGGGGCCCAGACGCAGAGGTCATGATGACACGATGCCGGGAGTCCACAGAACTGGCCCCTCAGGTTAGTCGCAGGGGCCCAGACGCAGAGGTCATGATGACACGATGCCGGGGGTCCCCAGAACTGGCCCCTGAGGTGAGTCGCAGGGGCCCAGACGCAGAGGTCATGATGACACGATGCCGGGGGTCCCCAGAACTGGCCCCTCAGGTGAGTCGCAGGGGCCCAGACGCAGAGGTCATGATGACATAATGCCGGGGGTCCACAGAACTGGCCCCTCAGGTTAGTCGCAGGTTTAGCAGAACTCTGACCTCCGAGTGTGACGTTGGTGACCCTCGCAGACCTGAAGCTCCGGCCCTCGAGCGCTGCCTGCGTCAGCCCGGTCCGGTCCAGCAGAGAGGAGGCCCCCGTGTGTGGCAGCCACTGCAGAGCGGCCCCTGTGTCGAACTCCAGCAGGCACTGCACGACGGGGCCCCTGGCACGGCACAAAGCTTTAACACGCTGCTCGTATCACAATCCTCCAACGACAAAGGCAATTAACAGACATGTGACCTGCTCGAATTTATGTCATGATTAGTCATAATTATTTTTGCAGATCAAAAATAAAAAGCACTGTTCCTACATTTTCCTCTGAAATAAAATCTATTTCATAATAATAGATTTAGTTTTTGTTAATATTCATAAAACAGTTATATTTCAAAAGTAAAAACAGGGACAAAAACCTTAAGTTAATTGTTTCACATTTTAGGGATCGAGAACTGGAATTTCAATGGATTTTTTTTTTGGAGTGTTTGATTTATTGAGAATTTTAGTTTAGTTTGAAATATTAACCACAACCTCTTGTTTATGACGGAATTATGGCTGGAATTTTAATGACCTAAAATGTACAAATACAAATTACTTTAAAATAAATAAAGTGAAGTGAAATTGAATTAATAAAACAAAATACAAAAAAACATCAACAGATTCCACCACATTTGGATGTCTGTACCTGCTCCAGGCGCCGAGCAGCCGGCGGAACCCCGGGGCCCTCCGGAGATAGGGCTCCAGCTAGCGCAAAACAACAACGACGACACAGTTAGCGGGTGGTTTTCCCTCCGCGCCATGAACTTGGATTGTCAGGTTTTACCCAGCGAGCCGCGTCGTCCTCCGAGACCTCGGGCGACGGGTGCGAGTCGTCCACCGTGATCTGCAGCAGGATCTCCACCGACGCCGCTGTTTCGACCCATGAATAAAATGTATAACCACGTCAAGAACTGTTTTACTTTCATTTCATACTCAAACGTGTTCAACTGTATACGTCATTTTACTATCACAGCGCCACCTACAGGCCGGACGAGTCACTGAGCTAAAATGAAGTCAAGATAAATATGTTTTATAGATTATACACGTTTTTTCTGAGGTTTACGATTTTACTTCCTGGTTATAATTGATGACATCACACTAGGAAATTACCCAGCAACCACTGGGCCAAAACTCATCTGATGTCACTATTTTTAATGAGATAAATGAATGTTTTTTTGTGTAAATTCTGCATAAACTTTGACTGGAACGAGTGTCCCTGGTGTGATGTCACTTCCTGTCCCTGCTGTGATGTCACTTCCTGTCATTTACTACAGATTTTTCAGCGTTTTCTCCACAAATACCTGCTCGATTGATGTAAAACTATCATTTATATGAACAACAGCCTGCAGCGTGGTGTAATAATGTCTCTAACACTTGCAATGTGTTCGACTCGACACTTAAAGTCCATTTAAAGGCTCTAAAATCTAGTTATGACGTCGTTTGGTGAGTTTTTCCTGTGGTAAATAATTGTCATAGATTTACATCAGTCAAGTTGAATTTTGTGAAGATAATTTGACCATTACAGGAAGTAGAGCTGCGTTCTTCAACAACTTCGACATCCTCTGTGATGTCATCAAAAAGCACCATTGCATCAAAAAAGCTCGCAACATGCACATTGTTATGACAGTTTTAACATTATTTAACAAAATAAAGGTGTTTGTCAGGTGTAATTATTCACTTTATCACTATTGTAAGATTGAAATGGACTTTGGCCCTTGTTTACAATCTGGTTGCTAAGTAACGGTCATGACAAACCAGGAAGTGACATTATAAACATCACCAAATTTTGCAAATTGGCGAAAAACAGGCAAAAATGTTTTGTAAAATCTTAAATATATTTCCTTTGTTTTACTGAAAAACGTAGTTCAATGTGTCGTGTGGACTTTAAGTTATTATTCATGCGCTCCACACTCGGCGGTGGTTAAAGCTTCTATCTTAAAGCCTGTGTCTTGCCCAAGGACACAACAACAGAGCTTGATTTGGGCGGGAATCGAACCTCCGACTTTCCAGTATCCCAGGACAACGGCACGTTTGAAGCACGTGTTCTCCAGCCTTTTAACAACGACACAAACGACACAAACGACACAAACGACACCTGTGATGATCGGCGGCTCGTCCGGGACGATGTAGAACTTGGGTTTGGGCTGGACCGTGGCGCTCTGGACGGTGGCGCTCCGGGCCGTGACGCTCCGGACCGGTGCAGAACTCAAATGCGGCCGCGTGAAAGCGACGGCGCGGTCGACGGGTTCAGGAGTCGAGGGTGTTTGCTGCGACCGCCTTGTCGTCAAAGCTCTTCTCGTTTCGTCCTTTCGGGTCGTAGGTCGCGGCGACGAAGGCGGGATTTGATACGGGCTCGTACTTACGGACACTCGCCGAAGGCTTTGTGTCTCTCGTGACATCGCGGACGCCGCATACGTAGAAGATTCCGTTTTTGGTAATATGTCATCGTTTAGCACTTTAGTACTTTTTGATATTTGTCGCACGGATGTCGTGCGGGGAGACGGCGTCGACACAGCTAACGCTCCAGGTGACACAGTTGGCGTCGCCTCGGTAGGAAAACGTTTAAATTCCGTGCTTGCAGAATGGCCCCCAAAATCTGAACGTGTCAACAGGTCATTTCTTCCTGTTGCTTTTCCACTTTCTCTAAATTCTGAACTCGAAGTGGAACTTGAAGACGTTCGCTCGTTTCTTTCTGTGTCCGAATGTGGCACGAGGCTCGCGGACGACGCCCCCACAGAGGTCGTTCGTGTGCTTTGTGTGTTTTCGGCGCTTTCCTGTGTAGAGTTCAAAAGGTCAAAGTTCACGGTGGAATCCTGACCCGATCCTGGTTGGCGGACCTCGTGTGTGACATCCTGAAGTTCACTTTTTGTCATAGTCCGGGGGTTCGCGGTTGACGCAATCGCCGAACCGTCTTTTCCCCACAAGCGGCCGGTGCTGTGCGAGGATTCAGAACGGGCGGAGCTGCTACCTTCAAGTAGCTCCTCCCTCTGCGTCCTCGCACTTTCAGCGGCCGGCGTACCGATACTTTGAGAGTTTTCTGTCAAATCCTGTACTTTATTTTCCACAGTCGCGTGCGGATTCTGTCGTGACGAGGTCGACTCGCTATCCGACGACTCGACACTCGACATGGATGGACCTTTACGCTCTTCGTATCCCGAAGGGCGACTCGTTGTGTACGGCCCGGCGCTTGTTGACGTTTCGTCGTTTGAAATAGTCGGAATCGAACGTCGTGTGTTAAAATGGTCTGGCGTCCCGGGACTATCAGTGCGCGCCGTCGCTGCAGATGTTTCCGGCCCATTGTTCCGCGCTTCCCCAGGAAACGAAGAAGCTTCCCCGTCGATGAACGGGGCGGTTTGTACCAGCCCGGGGTCGCGGGTCGCATTCCCAGAGGGGTCCGCGCCCGCAGAAAGGGGACCCCGCTCGGTGGTGGAAAAGGGACCCCGCTCGATGGTGGAAGCTGGATTTGAGGCGGGGACGTCGGGGTGAGAGCGTGGGACGGGGGAGGTTGCCGTGGTGCTCCTCGTTTCCTCCTGAACTGGAAAATAACAGAGGAGAGATAAAGCTTGACGTGATGAGATAACAGACAAATCACAATATTGTTCTTGTTTTAAGCAGAAAGAGTTTCCAACGGCAACACACTTTCTAATCGGCTTTTAGTGTTAAAAGAAATATTCTGCTAAAAGATAAAGGTTGGGACATGATGGCATGAAACAACCGCCGTAGGAAAAGACCGACCGCATGGGACATGGGGCGCAAATAGCTCGGGTGACCAGACGCCCCCTTTTACCCGGGACGGTCCCAGGTTTGAGCCCCGTGTCCCATGTTGTTAACGAATAAAAATATATGAGAGCGACTTTATTTTGTTTAATTAATGTTTAGAGACAAAGAGTTGTTTCTTTTGTGTCAATTCTATATGAACTTTGACTGGAATGAGTGTCCCTGGTGTGATGTCACGTCCTGTCATTTTCTACAGATGTTTTTCAACGTTTTCTCCACAAATACCTGCTCGATTGGTGTAAAACTATCATTTATATGTACAACAGGTATAAATACACCAAATAAAGTCAAAAGTGAAAAAAAAAATCGTAGAAACTGTCATAGGCACTTTAAGAATAAATAAAATAAATAAATAAATTAAATGAATTAAATGAATTAAATGAATTAAATGAATTAAATGAATTAAATACGTTAAATACATTAAATACATTGAATTCGATAAAGGGCCTAACGCAGCTGTGACTGTGATCATGTGCCTCTCATAAACCACAGGAGCAGAAGAGCACTTCCTCACCATAATAGAAGAGTTGGAAAGCATTCGAGGAATGTCCCGCTCCGGTCCAAGTGAGAGTGGCTCTGTTGCGGTCACATCCAGAGAGCAGGGCAGTGTCCCCCACGTCCAGGCTCCGCTCCCGTGTGCCCAGGACGCAGGCCAGGGACACGTTTGACCCGCTCTCCAGCCACACCAGCTTCAGCCGGGCCGTGTGCCGCGCCGGGATCTCCAGAGTCCTCGTGCAGACCGCGAGCGACGCCCCGCCGGTCCGGCCTGTGCCCCGTCCCGCCGTGAAACTCAGATGTCCCGTGGGCTCCTGGGACAAGTCCGCATGGCCGTCACACGTGTCGAGAAGCAGGGCCAGCGGTGCTTCTGCAGAGGCCCCGGGGAAACTCTTAAAATGTGTTTATGAACAACTATAAATCTAATAATCACATTTTATTTGACGTGATTTCTTTGAATATTCTCGAATAATCTTGACTGGATTTGTTTGTTTTTATGAATATTAACATAAAATGGAATGCTGTTTATTATTGCCATAGTAAAAAGAATAAAAATATTGAATTGAAGGATTGTACATTTATTAAAGGACACATATTATACTTTTTTCAGGTATTTATTATTGAGCAATAACAAAAGTGGATCATCATTTTACGTTGTGTTGATTGTAAATTGTGATATTGCTCAAAAGCAGCTTAATCATGGCATGTGGGCAAGGATAAGGGGTGGGTGAAAACAGGTCTGGACAAAACAGGATTAAACAACATTGTAACAAAGTTTAAAGCTCGTTAAAGTTGATGATAATAATGTATTACTCACTTTGTATTAATTATATTTATATGAACCTTTATTTAACCAGATAAACCTCTCTTTTCAATCTAGTGTCTAATTTATACACACAATTCAACTTCATTCAACTTAATTTTATAAAGGGCATTTTGTCTACATATTTACCTAAAATACAGTGAACATGATTATATTTAAGATGTTACATTTTGAGCAGCATAAGTAGAGATTATTCCACAGCTGTTACCGAGAAACCATATTGTAAACAAGGGCCAAAATCCATAGAAATGACATATAAATAGATTTGGTAAATAAAAATACCATTTAACAGCTTTATTTAGCAAAATGAGTGTTTAAATTGTGTCAGTGGCGCGTGAATTGTCATTTTTTGATGGAATGTTGCTTTTTGATGACATCACAGAGGGATTTTGTTTTAGAACTCAGCTCTACTTATGTCATTTTCTACTTTTATTTTAACAAACCGCACCGACTGATGTTACATGATGATACATATTTACCACTTGGACTATTCCATCCAATGAAGTCAGAGTGTGAAGGAGTCGTACCTGTGAGGAGCAGCAGGAGCAGCAGGAGCAGCAGACGGGCTTTGAGCTGCACCATGTCCAGTCCATGTCCAGACTCAAACCCGGACAAACACTGTTGAATCTGCGCAGAAGTAAAACACTGAGGATTCTCCTGCGGACGGGCCTCTGAACTCACCCCGCGCTCACATCACGTCCTCGGGGCGGACACCGGAGCAGCGCTGCCTGGGACGGACGGTCAGTGAGCTGTGCGGACTGTCACGGCCCAAATGAGACACACGTGTGTCCGGCCCAGGGTCAGGCCCAGTGTCCGGCCCACGGAGGCGGGATGGGGGAGGGCTGGAGGAGGAGGGGAGGAGGAGGGATAGAGGAGGAGGGAAGGAGGGCTGGAGGAGGGATAGAGGAGGGATAGAAGAGGGATGGAGGACAGATAGAAAAGGAGGGCTGGAGGAGGGCTGGAGGAGGGATGAGGCGGGATAGAGGAGGGATAGAGGAGGAGGGATAGAGGAGGAGGGGAGGAGGGATAGAGGAGGACTGGAGGAGGGCTGGAGGCGAGATAAAGGAGGAGGGATGAAGAAGGAGGGATAGAGGAGGGCTGGAGGAGGGATAGAGGAGGGCTGGAGGAGGGATAGAGGAGGGCTAGAGGAGGACTGGAGGCGAGATAAAGGAGGAGGGATGAAGAAGGAGGGATAGAGGAGGGCTGGAGGAGGGATAGAGGAGGGCTGGAGGAGGGCTGGAGGAGGGATAGAGGAGGGCTGGAGGAGGGATAGAGGAGGGCTAGAGGAGGACTGGAGGCGAGATAAAGGAGGAGGGATGAAGAAGGAGGGATAGAGGAGGGCTGGAGGAGGGATAGAGGAGGGCTGGAGGAGGGCTGGAGGAGGGATAGAGGAGGGCTGGAGGAGGGATAGAGGAGGGCTGGAGGAGGGCTGGAGGAGGGATAGAGGAGGGCTGGAGGAGGGCTGGAGGAGGGATAGAGGAGGGCTGGAGGAGGGATAGAGGAGGGCTGGAGGAGGAGGAGGGCTAGAGGAGGACTGGAGGAGGGATAGAGGAGGGCTGGAGGAGGGCTGGAGGAGGGATAGAGGAGGGCTGGAGGAGGAGGAGGGCTAGAGGAGGACTGGAGGAGGGATAGAGGAGGGCTGGAGGAGGGCTGGAGGAGGGATAGAGGAGGGCTGGAGGAGGGATGAGGCGGGATAGAGGAGGGATAGAGGAGGAGGGATAGAGGAGGAGGGATAGAGGAGGAGGGGAGGAGGGCTGGAGGCGAGATAAAGGAGGAGGGATGAAGAAGGAGGGATAGAGGAGGGCTGGAGGAGGGATAGAGGAGGGCTGGAGGAGGGAGAGAGGAGGGCTAGAGGAGGACTGGAGGCGAGATAAAGGAGGAGGGATGAAGAAGGAGGGATAGAGGAGGGCTGGAGGAGGGATAGAGGAGGGCTGGAGGAGGGCTGGAGGAGGGATAGAGGAGGGCTGGAGGAGGGATAGAGGAGGGCTGGAGGAGGGCTGGAGGAGGGATAGAGGAGGGCTGGAGGAGGGCTGGAGGAGGGATAGAGGAGGGCTGGAGGAGGAGGAGGGCTAGAGGAGGACTGGAGGAGGGATAGAGGAGGGCTGGAGGAGGGCTGGAGGAGGGATAGAGGAGGGCTGGAGGAGGGCTGGAGGAGGGATAGAGGAGGGCTGGAGGAGGAGGAGGGCTAGAGGAGGACTGGAGGAGGGATAGAGGAGGGCTGGAGGAGGGCTGGAGGAGGGATAGAGGAGGGCTGGAGGAGGGCTGGAGGAGGGATAGAGGAGGGCTGGAGGAGGAGGAGGGCTAGAGGAGGACTGGAGGAGGGATAGAGGAGGGCTGGAGGAGGGCTGGAGGAGGGATAGAGGAGGGCTGGAGGAGGGCTGGAGGAGGAGGAGGGCTAGAGGAGGGCTGGAGGAGGGATAGAGGAGGGCTAGAGGAGGACTGGAGGAGGGATAGAGGAGGGCTGGAGGAGGGCTGGAGGAGGGATAGAGGAGGGCTGGAGGAGGGCTGGAGGAGGAGGAGGGCTAGAGGAGGGCTGGAGGAGGGATAGAGGAGGGCTAGAGGAGGACTGGAGGAGGGATAGAGGAGGGCTGGAGGAGGGCTGGAGGAGGGATAGAGGAGGGCTGGAGGAGGGCTGGAGGAGGAGGAGGGCTAGAGGAGGGCTGGAGGAGGGATAGAGGAGGGCTGGAGGAGGGCTGGAGGAGGGATAGAGGAGGGCTGGAGGAGGGCTGGAGGAGGAGGAGGGCTAGAGGAGGAGGGATAGAGGAGGGCACAGGGGGGACAGCAGCGCCTCCAGGACTTTAAAGACTCTGGAGGTCAGAGGTTAGTTTGACTTCTTCTGTTAAACTCAAACAGGAAGTTGACATTAAAAATATATTAATTTATTACCAATATGAGACATTTGTGGATGTTTTTGTGGATGTGGATGAAACATTTGATGCATCTTAAAGACGCAGTGTGTAACTTTCTGAAGGTGGAAAGTCGCCTGCATCATTCCATAGAAATAGAAACGTTATACTTCTGTTGTTGTTGTTGTTGTTGTTGTTTTATGGCGGTTGGCATCCAAGTGTTGCATTACCGCCAGACTTTATTCCTCAGACTTTGTCGTAGTCCTCAGACTCTGTCGTAGTCCGTAAAAGTACTCCTTCCATTGCTTTGGTGTTACAAAGCCCATGAGGTCATGATATGTCTTTGTGACTAGAATAGTTGTTGTTGTTTCAGACAACAACCGGCTTTATTCCAGGGAGACTCTTCTTCATCTTCCTCTCCTTCTTTGACGTTCGGTGCTTCCACCGTACAGCTTTATTCTTTAGGCTTCATTCTACAGGCTTTAATATTTCCACTGATGTCGCTGCTTGGTAGCCGTGCGTCTACGAGACTGGACGAGGACAGGAGATTATTCAAGATGTATAAGCTACACTGTGGAATATTAGAGCTAAAGTCAGACCATTGCTATGGAAACAAGCAGGAGGAGGCGCCCCCTGCAGGCCGTACACGAAACATGCAACAGACACAATCCGCTCACAGTGAGGATGAAAACCACATCGCAGTAAAGCCTCATGCTCGCTCTCCACAGACCTGACCAGGCTGTCCTCCCTCAGTACAAATGTATTGTAATTATTGTATCTATGCACATTGTGCTTAATTAGGAATAACTTTGGTTTTAAATGTTTTAAGAGAGTAAAATCCTGGTACAGCACGTTTAACTATTTATACTATATATTTAACTATATTTATGTGTTTTATTTATATGTTCAATATTCATATAATAATGTGGCTGTATAATCCACATGGTGTAGTTTCTCCTCTTTCTCGATGTTAGAAGGAAATTGTATTTTAAAGGATTCTAAAATCTCTTCATGAAAAATGTGTTGTATTTTCCCAAAAACAACAACAATCAAATGCATTTTTACGTTTTATAGATTTGGTTGTGGAACAGCCTTTTCAAAGCAGGAGAGTCTAAGGACAGAGGACTCTGGAACATCGTCCCTCGCCATCACAGACATTGCTTGATTAGTTTTTACTGTCGCCCTCAGAGGCAACAGTTGTTGTGATTTTGGGCGTTACAAAAATAAATTGAATTGAATTGAACTCTCAAACCTTTAATCTGTGTGTGAAAAGTCCTGCATTAGAGGGTCTCTGCTGCCGATGCATTACACACTGAACGGTACAAACACAGAAAGACTTGTGGCAGGTGAAATCATTTGCAAAAGTCAAAGCAAACAAGGTGAGACTTGAATGAAGGTTTATCTCAAATGCAACTTTATTTTAAAACACTTTACAATCCAGTAGTTAAAGTACATTTTCTTCTGCCCCGCAACCTTCTAAACCGTGATGGCCGTGTCATCCCGTATGCGGAGTGGGCTTGTACTGGTCGCAGCGTGAGCCGGTCAGATGCTGGTCACATGTTAGCGTGTAGCGCACCTCCACGCCTCCCCTCTGGATGCCGCAGCGGAAGGTGTGGGTGCCCTGGGCGACGGGGCGTGTGCAGGAGCCCAGGTGGTCATCACGGCCCCAGTCCTCGTCCCACACCTGGAGCTTCAGACTGGCGTGAGTGTCCACCTGCATCACAACCATCGTCAAGCATTCTGACCAGCAAAGTGATCTCCACTGCCAATGGTCAGGAGCACTCGCATGCACAGAAATGTTTAGTGAATATGTCTAAGATCATCTTAGACTCAACATTAACATTAACACACAACTAGATAGATCTAGAACACTCATGTCTAGTGTCTGTTATCGACTCATTTGCATCCTCCCAATTCACATTTCAATAGTATGTCAGTTGATTAGTCTGGAATACGGCTGCAAACTTTTGGATGGAGGTTTGTCTTAAAAGTGCATGTTAAATGTCCAAGTTTATCAGGTGATTGAAGACTAGGTCTAAACTACAGGATTAACAACATTTGTCAGAATATTTTCATAATGACACCAACTCATATTTCGAATCAATTGCAATATTATGCAATCCTGTATCAATAGTGCTGAAATATTGAAATATCGATATATTGTGATACTAAGATACGAGTGATTTTTGGACATATTCACTGTTTTGATTTTTTTTTAAAATGTGTTTGCTTTTTGAGAAAACGTTCAAATGCATTAGGTTTTATTATCATATCGTGAGCCGTGTATCGTGTATCGCATCGATGCACGATACACGCTCGGAAGGAAACCAGGGAACAGCGGCTCTCACGATACGATGCGTGATATATCGTGAGAGCCGTTGTTCTCTGGTTCCCTCCCGAGCGCGTGCCGAGGGGCAGATACCGACCTGGCCCAGATCGTATCGTGTGTTCCACCATGGAGAGTTGGACCTGATGACTCGAGTCTTGCGGTAGTGGGGTCCGAACCACATCTTGGCATAACTTGTGAGAGCAGAGAAAAGAGCATTAGCTGACAGCGTTTCTCACGATCTCGTTATGTCTCTTAAGTCCATCCTACCTCTCGGTCGTACCCCACCGGTCACCCTTAAGTCCCCAGGCCCGGAGAATGGTCAGCGTCAGCCGACCGCTCCACGCCCTCTTGGGACAACAGCTCACCCCGCACGGCTTCTCATCCTTTTTACTGACGCCGTTTTCACACAGAAGTCAATATAGGATAAGATAAGATAATCCTTTATTGTCCTACATGGGGAAATTTCATTGTTGCAACGCAGGTAGATACAGAGGTAGATACAGAAGAACAGATCACTTATAGGAAGTCTGAAAAGCACTCTCAGTAGAAGATCTCCTATAAATAAATAAAAACTCCCATAGACAAAACCTCCCATTTCCCAACAAGGGATGGAAGGGAAAATAATAAAGATAAAATAAATAGATAAATAAATAAATAAATATTGGGTGAAGTATCTTGTGTTATAGGCTGGTTCACTGTTTTCGATTCATAAACATAGTTTGGTGAATGCTTTTGTGAATTCTGTCGCTGCGAGACAAGTAAACAAAACAACTTCCGGTTTATTTCACGTCTCTGCACCT
>NW_027316056.1:38611608-38686608 GCF_026437365.1 Eucyclogobius newberryi
TCCGTTTGGCGTCATGTAGGTCTTGACGTCGACCAGGTAGGCCCCCTTCCTCTTCAGGGTGACGATATCGAAGCCCTCCCCCATCAGGTTGTGCCCCGGGACAAAGGGGGCGTTCTGGCACACTTTGCCTTCGCCGATATGGTGACAGCAGCGAGCCAGAGAGAGGAGCACTGCCAGGAGGCCGAGAGCGGGCGGGACACGCGCCATGGCTGGGGACGCACACAGCACAATTGTCAATCCGTCGTTCATCCACGGGCGATGTGTGGAGCTTCTAGAATGGTCTACATCTGAGATCAATATCTACACGAAGTCGTACAGCTAAGGCTATCAAAAGTAAGGAAAACCAGAGACTCGACCCGAACCAGCTTCCCGAGCTCTTGCGACGCGGTACTCGACCCGAACAAGCTGCCCCGAGCTCTTGCGACGCGGTACTCGACCCGAACAAGCTGCCCGAGCTCTTACGACGCGGTACTCGACCCGAACAAGCTGCCCGAGCTCTTGCGACGCGGTACTCGACCCGAACAAGCTGCCCGAGCTCTTGCGACGCGGTACTCGACTCGAACAAGCTGCCCGAGCTCGTACGACGCGGTACTCGACCCGAACAAGCTGCCCGAGCTCTTGCGACGCGGTACTCGACCCGAACAAGCTGCCCGAGCTCTTGCGACACGGTACTCGACCCGAACAAACTGCCCGAGCTCTTACGACGCGGTACTCGACCCGAACAAGCTGCCCGAGCTCTTGCGACGCGGTACTCGACCCGAACAAGCTGCCCGAGCTCTTGCGACGCGGTACTCGACTCGAACAAGCTGCCCGAGCTCGTACGACGCGGTACTCGACCCGAACAAGCTGCCCGAGCTCTTGCGACGCGGTACTCGACCCGAACAAGCTGCCCGAGCTCTTGCGACACGGTACTCGACCCGAACAAGCTGCCCGAGCTCTTACGACGCGGTACTCGACTCGAACAAGCTGCCCAAGCTCGTACGACGCGGTACTCGACCCGAACAAGCTGCCCCGAGCTCTTGCGACGCGGTACTCGACCCGAACAAGCTGCCCGAGCTCGCACGACGCGGTACTCGACCCGAACAAGCTGCCCGAGCTCTTGCGACGCGGTACTCGACCCGAACAAGCTGCCCGAGCTCTTGCGACACGGTACTCGACCCGAACAAGCTGCCCGAGCTCTTACGACGCGTTACTCGACCTGAGCAGGCTGCCCGAGCTTGTACGATGCGGTACTCGACCCGAACACGCTGCCCGAGCTCTTACCTGTGGAGTTCAGGAGCACCACACCTTGAAGAGAACTCAGGTAACCATGCTTTTATACCCATCAGTGCAGCTTCAAGAATTCAAGGAGGAAGTAGTGCTGGGAATATGTGGCTGAAGTGAACGGACCGGTCCCACCACCCCTCAGCCTCCTTCTGGGAAGCAGTTGGCGATGGCATCCAAAATGAAATGTTCATTGTCACATATATGTACAGTATGTGTCTGGGAACAATCTGTCACTCAACCTCTGTCGTCCGTTGCAAACGGTGACGGGAGACACAGTGTCGTTTCCTTCTGCAATAGTCATTCAAATAAAATACAAAAAGCTCCAGGTACATAGTATTCGATGGAGTAGTTTTCCACGACTCTTGTCCCATTCGAAGCCTCTTGATGTTCTCTGCGGAGGTTTCAGTTGTGCAGAGAAGAGACGCTTCAGGGCTCCTTAGCACTATCTGGACCTTTTGTGTTGCTTTTGTGTTGGAAATGGTGAATTCCTTTATCCAATGTGACCACGATGACCAAATACGCCTTGGATAAAAGCAATTGTGGAGTAAACCTGTCACTAAGATATTGTCCAGTACAACCTAAAAAATAAATGAAATAAACATTTATAATAACCTATTAAATAAACAAATCTTGTAATAGAAATAGAACAAATCTGCAAGTGATAAAGAAGCAAAAAGGGCCAGAGGCTTTCGCAGACTTTACTGCTGTTGTGATTTTAGCTGTTAAAAAAATAAATATGTTTGAATCCAGTTCTCGTAAGTGTCATTTACAGAGCGACATAACTTGTTCTTGCAGTTTTGTTCTGTTCTGTTATATGTGCAAAGCAGTGTTCCCTTTGAAATGTGACTTACATTCCAAAAACATGTCTTACACACGGAAAGAGTCATGAAACTGGAGTTCATCATGTTTTATGAATCCTTTTGTTTTTCAGCTGATCTTTTCCTTTGTTTCTACAGTTTTTATATGTTTATAATATATTATGTTGATGTAGTATTAGTAAATAACTAAAGCACTAGCCACGTGCTGCACGCACCACCACGAGCCGCACGCACCACGAGCGAGCGGCGCCGCTTCTCCTCCGCTGCACCGGCGTTTCCACGCCCGAACACCGGCTCCGCGCTCCCGCACCCGCCGCCCCGGAGGTCTGTACCTGGGCGAAGGTGTGGCCCCAGCCCGCCACAGGAGCAGACACGGAGAGCGGGGCACCGGCTCCACCCGGAGAAAAGCAGCCCCATACAACCAAGGTACAGCCCCGTTTCTCTGCTTTCCCCGCTCCACAGACGGGGGCGATCTGGTCACAAAACTGGACTCAAATGTGTCTTGATTGGGCTAGAGCAACGCCGGCGTCTGGTATGTGGACTGCCGCTTCTGTCCCAACGTCTTTGTTTTGTCAGTCGTTTCCATTGTTTTGTTTTGTTCCCGCGTCTCTGTGTTGTCTTCTGTCTACATCCCTGTTCCTTAACTTCATCGGACATTACTGCACCGTCCATCGCTCATCTCCTCCCTCACTCCTGGACTATCTACTGCCCCAGCCGCCAGCTAACAGCTGGCTTAACACCTGCTGAGGTCCGTCATGGTATCGCGGGGCCTCCCTGCCGTGCAGACAAGGTCTGGGGCAACCAACGCCACTCACTCCACCAGCTTCAACACCCGGTCCACTGCTGCTTTTTCACAACTCTCTGCCCACCAGCTTCTAGTTAACCAGCCTCTAGCTACCGCCAACATTCTAACTGGATTACTCTCATCTGCTGCTACGTTCCATCTCCTCCTCGAACTATCACTCCCACGCCTCCAGGCCACCGCTCCACCAACTTCTCGCCTACTCACCTACACCGCTGCTGACCTTCACCTCCTCAACCATAACCACCGTCTCCCAGCTGCTGCTGCCTCTGCAGCTAGCTCAGCTGGGATCCTTCGCCGGCCCCGCTACATCCACAGGGGCTCTGGTCTCTCCCATAACCAACACTCCAACGACGGCTCACCTATCCCCTCACTCTGGACTAGTTTTCGCCCCCCTGTCACCCCCACCTGCCGCACTGCCAACCTCAGCAACCTCCGCACCCCCACCCCTGCGCCCCCATCCATCTCCGCGCCCCCATCCATCTCCCTTGCACTGCTGAACTGCCGCTCCCTCTCCAACAAATCACCTGTTATATCTGAACTGCTACTGGACAATAACATTGATCTGCTTCTCCTCTGTGAAACATGGCAACAGCCCCTGGACTTCTATGCTCTCAACCAAGCCACTCCCTCCAACTACACTTACACTGCCAGACCCCGCCTCTCCGGGCGTGGGGGAGGTCTTGCTGTTATTCATAAAATAATCTACATCCATCACTGAACTGAACCTCAACCTTCCATCCATCTCATCATTTGAATACCTCGCCTTCTCCCTCCCCAACTCTATCACCGCTATCCTGATCTATCGTCCCCCAAAGCCCCACCCCTCTTTCCTCACTGAATTGTCTGAACTCCTCACCATCGCATCCTCTCTCTCTGCCCGCCTCCTACTCACTGGTTACTTCAACATCCACATTGACTGCCCCAACGCCCCACTGACATCCGACTTCCTCTCTCTCCTGGACTGCTTCCATCTCACCCAACATATTGACTTCCCCACCCATACCAAAGGCCACACTCTGGACTTAGTCTGTTCCTCTCTCCTACCTATATCTAAGCCCCACCCCCTCCCCTTCCCACTCTCTGATCATCTCTGCATCCTTTTCTCCGCCCCCCTACCCTCGCCCCACGACCCCAAAAAACGCACCATCACCTACCGCAATATCAAGTCAGTCAACCCCCTCACGCTCTCCCAGCTCATATCCTCTGCTTTCCCCCCTGACTCCCCCCCCTCTTCCCCCGACGACTATGCTGTCATGCTCAACACCACCCTCTCCGACTCCCTTGACTCCCTAGCCCCCTGGAAAACCTCCTCCGTCTCATACATCAACCCCGCCCCCTGGTACACCCCTGAACTCCGCACCATGAAGCAGACTGGCCGCCAACTCGAACGACTCCTCAAAAGAACCCGCCTCACCGTCCACGCCAAAGCTTTCAAATTACACATCTCCTCCTACTGTGACGCTCTCCAAGCCGCCAAATCTGCCCACCTCTCCACCCTCATCAACAGCTCCCACCGGAGCCCTCGCACCCTGTTCTCCACCGTCAACAAGCTGCTCCAGCCACCGGACATCACTCCACCCTCCTCCCCTGACCTTTGCAACTCTTTCCTCCTTGCCTTCAATGACAAAATTTCCAAAATCAACAGCTCCATGACTGCCGTCTCCATTAACTCCATCACCACCCCCACCCCTGCCCCCCCTCCTCTCCCTGACCACCCACCCTGCCCTCACCACCTTCTCCTCTGTTAACTCCTCTCATATCATAGACCTCATCACCGCTTCCAAAACCACCACCTGCTCTCTCGACCCCCTCCCAACGAATCTAACTAAGGCCTGCCTCCCTGCTCTCATCCCCCATCTCACCACCCTCTTCAACCAGTCTTTATCCCTCGGCCATGTTCCTTCCATCTACAAACTGGCCTCCATCACCCCCATCCTCAAAAAACCCACCCTAGACTCCGCCAACCTCTCCAACTACCGCCCCATCTCCAACCTGCCGTTCCTCTCAAAAACGCTGGAACGCATCGTCGCCGCCCAACTTCACACCCACCTCCAGTCAAACAACCTCTATGAACCCCTCCAATCTGGCTTCCGCCCACTTCACAGCACTGAAACAGCCCTGGTCAAAGTACTCAACGATCTCCTCACCTCTGCAGACTCCGGGGCCCTCAACATCCTGTTACTACTAGACCTCAGCGCAGCCTTTGACACTATAAACCATTCCATCCTCCTACAAAGGCTGCGCCAACTGGGTGTTGAGGGCTCTGCACTTGACTGGCTCACATCCTACCTCACCAACAGGCAAGAGTTCATTTCCCTCTCCGGTCACTCATCCACCCTCTCCCCAGTAACGCAGGGAGTCCCCCAGGGCTCAGTCCTCGGCCCCCTCCTCTTCATCTGCTACATCTTCCCCCTTGGTCACATCCTCCGCCAACTCAACCTGGACTTTCACTGCTACGCTGACGACACCCAGATATACCTCACCACCAAATCCACCCAAAACCCTCCCCTCAGCCACATCCAAACCTGCATCTCTACAATAAAATCATGGCTCACTCTCAACTTCCTCAAACTGAACAGTGACAAAACAGAGCTCCTCCTCATTGGCACCAAATCCACTCTCAATAAAACTGGTCCCTTTTCACTCAGCATCGACACCTCGACCATCACCCCCTCTACCCTGGTACGCAATCTCAGTGTCATCATGGACCCCACCCTCTCCTTCACTCCCCATGTCAGCCACATCGTCAAGACCTCATACTTCCACCTCCGCCGCATCGGCAAAATCCAACACTGCCTCACCCTCCCCGCTGCTGAATCCCTCATCCATGCCTTCATCTCCTCCCGCCTCGACTACTGCAACTCCCTCCTCACTGGCATCTCCTCCCATTCCCTCCACAGACTCCAAATGGTCCAAAACTCCGCTGCCCGCCTCCTCACCCACACCCGCCTCCTCACCCACACCCGGTCCCGTGATCACATCACTCCCGTTCTCCGCTCTCTCCATTGGCTCCCCATCAAGCAGCGCATAAACTTTAAAATACTCCTCCTCACCTTCAAAGCTCTTCACCACCTTGCCCCCCCCCTACCTGTCTGACCTCCTCATCCCCCACCGCCCCACCCGAGCTCTCCGATCCTCCTCCTCTCTCACCCTGACTGCACCAACATCCCGACTCAAAACTTTTGGCGACAGAGCATTCTCCCGAACAGCACCCCGACTCTGGAACTCCCTCCCCCAACCTGTCCGCCACTCTCCCTCACTCACAACATTCAAATCCCGCCTAAAAACATACCTCTTCACCCAAGCCTATGACCTCCCCTACCCCTAGCCTCCTCTACCCCATTGCCTACTCTTCTACCCCCTGTTACATCCCCATCTTTTTCTCTCTACTTCTTCTGTCTTGTCCATTTTATCTATATATTAATGTGTTCTGTACGTGTTGTCCCCCCTGTCTGTAAAACCCCCCCCCCTTTTTTATTATGTTCAGCGTCTTTGGGTCACTGAAAAGCGCTATATAAATAAAAGTTATTATTATTATTATTATTACTAAATGCAAAAGAACAAACACAACGGCACCTGAAATTGTACGAGGCGAGTGGATCAACATAAACGTAAATTATTAGCCTGAAAACCACAAGCGGAATTTGTTTTTAAAATACGAGGCAAAAATTCACACACCATTTGAATCTTTCGACAAAAAACGTTTTTCTAAAATTTCAGGGGATAAAGAAGATGAAATAAATGATTTCCTGGATCGACCGAAGAGAAAAAGGAGCTTTTCAAGGTGCAATCAAAAGCTTAAAGAAGAATTGATCTACTAGAGCAACGGGTTCAATTTACAAAGCTCTAAAAGAAACTCCCCTTTACTTTTAACAACCTTTAACTGAGCTTTAAACTCAGGCCCGTCCCACTTGGAAAGAAACCGTTATGTCTCTAATAAAGAGGGAAAAGACCGACAGGACTGTGCCTCATAAAGACCCAGTACTTTTATGTGTCCTATGTCCAACTCAATCATCTGGACACTTCTAGAAAAACAAGACATTTAGACTTCTATCTGAACCTCCTCCGTCACCTCCTCCGTCACCTCCTCCGTCACCTCCTCCATCACCTCCTCCGTCACCTCCTCCGTCACCTCCTCCGTCACCTCCATCACCTCCTCCGTCACCTCCTCCGTCACCTCCTCATCACCTCCTCCATCACCTCCTCCGTCACCTCCTCCATCACCTCCTCCGTCACCTCCTCCATCACCGCTGCCATCACCTCTTCCGTCACCTCCTCCGTCACCTCCTCCATCACCTCCTCCGTCACCTCCTCCGTCACCTCCATCACCTCCTCCATCACCTCCTCCATCACCTCCTCCATCACCTCCTCCGTCACCTCCTCCATCACAGCCAGGGACAAACAGAGACTACAGCGCCCTCTGCTGAGAAGGTGATCGGCTGCAGACTTCATCTCTGCAGGACCTGTACGTCTCCAGGACTCTGGGACGAACATCACAGCCGATCCTTCTCACCCTGGACATGGACTATTTGAGCCACTCCCCTCAGGCAGGAGGCCACTCCCCCTCAGGCAGAAGGCCACTCCCCTCAGGCAGGAGGCCACTCCCCTCAGGCAGAAGGCCACTCCCCTCAGGCAGGAGGCCACGCCCCTCAGACAGTAGGCCCACTCCCCCTCAGGCAGGAGGCCCACTCCCCCTCAGGCAGAAGGCCACTCCCCTCAGGCAGGAGGCCACTCCCCTCAGGCAGAAGGCCACTCCCCTCAGGCAGGAGGCCACTCCCCTCAGGCAGGAGGCCACGCCCCTCAGACAGGAGGCCCACTCCCCCTCAGGCAGGAGGCCACGCCCCTCAGACAGGAGGCCACTCCCCTCAGGCAGAAGGCCACTCCCCCTCAGGCAGAAGGCCACTCCCCTCAGGCAGGAGGCCACTCCCCCTCAGGCAGAAGGCCACTCCCCTCAGGCAGGAGGCCACTCCCCTCAGGCAGAAGGCCACTCCCCTCAGGCAGGAGGCCACGCCCCTCAGACAGTAGGCCCACTCCCCCTCAGGCAGGAGGCCCACTCCCCCTCAGGCAGAAGGCCACTCCCCTCAGGCAGGAGGCCACTCCCCTCAGGCAGAAGGCCACTCCCCTCAGGCAGGAGGCCACTCCCCTCAGGCAGGAGGCCACGCCCCTCAGACAGGAGGCCCACTCCCCCTCAGGCAGAAGGCCACTTCCCCTCAGGCAGAAGGCCACTCCCCTCAGGCAGGAGGCCACTCCCCCTCAGGCAGAAGGCCACTCCCCTCAGGCAGGAGGCCACTCCCCCTCAGGCAGGAGGCCACTCCCCCTCAGGCAGGAGGCCACTCCCCCTCAGGCAGGAGGCCACGGTCCATCCGGACCATAACCTCCCGTCATAAGAACAGTTTCTCTCCCTCTGCTGTTGGACTCATGAACACTGCTTAAGCTTTGCTCTCACTGCACTGTCACTTCTTATTGCACTACATATGTCATTTAAGAGTGTTTACTTTACCATTATTATTAGTATTTTTTGTCTTATGCCAGCTATTTTTATTTTTTTATCTTTATTTTTTACCCTCCATTCCCTATTAAGATATGAGAGGACCTGTTTACAGTTTTGTTAAGAGTTTTTGTTTATAAGATTTCTTCTATTAAGAGTGTTTTTTAAACTTCTTATAAGTTAATTGTCCTTTCCCCCTGTATCTACTGCGTTGTAACACCAACATTTCCCCATGTGTGGACAATAAAGGCTATCTTATCTTTTCTTATGTACATATCAAGCCTATTTAACTTTATTTTAACTTTACTTACCTATTTTCATATATCTGGTTGCTATTTTGTATTCATTGTTTAATGTTTTGTTGTTTGTGCTGCATCGAATCACCAGGACCTGGTGTTTGTGAATTTTGTTCATTGACAAAATGAATGGTCTGAGAACTCTGAGTAAGCCCTGCCCACTGGGAGGAGCCTCCTGATAATAGCCTGTTTACACTGAGTTTCACCAGTTTCTTTGTTACCCCAACAGCCCTGTAATGTGCCATAGAAATCCCATTGTTAGCTGTTCCCTCATCACTCGTTCAGCCTCTGACAGGCCACGCCTTCGAAACACAAACACATAAACTTATACAAAAACAGCTTTATTTTGAAGGAAGAACGCGAGTGAAATGACAGTTTTCGGGGAACCATGCGCTGCTCAAATGGAAGAACATACAGTGCAATGCGTCGTGAGCAAACAATAACCGGATATGCACAAATATCGTTAACATGAACCGTCAGAAGTGGTGGCGATGAGCGGGTACAGCCTTTACGAGTCGTGTTTATGGTCCGGAGAGACGTGCGCGCGAACAGGCTCAGGGCACGCCGCGGAGAGTTCAAATCACACAGAATATTCACCAGTCGTTTTAACCCGTTTCAAAGCTCATTAGACCTAAACTACTGCATTATTTTACTGCTTTGAACGTTCTCCTTTTATAACGAGTTCAAATCAGTTTGAACCGTCATAACGTTCATTTATTTAACCGTGTTGAATCCCGATTAGCCGGGATGATACTGCGCTTCTTAATTTCAGCAGCACGTGTCAAGCGACGCCTGGAAACTGGAAGGTTGCTGGTTTGATTGCCAACAGAGCGCCCGGGACATATTTAAAAGTGTGTTTGAAATGGTTTGATAAAGGAGTAGCTTTAGATCCAATGAGCGAGTACGGTTATTCCAGTCATTTAAACTCGAGTACGTTTGGCGCCCTCCGCAGATCCGTCGCACGTCGGGGGTCATTCTGCCTTGCATTGGGACGTCCCGTTCCCGGCGGCGGTTTCGCTTCGACGGCGGCGGCCGTGGTGTGGCGTGCGGCGGCGCGCGGGTCTCTAGCCCGTGCGCAGGATGATGTGGACCCCGGAGTCGGTGAACACGGGGCCGCTCATGTCCCCCACTTTGAGGGCGAACGAGGCGTCTTCGAACGGCTTCTGCATCTGACCTGAACAACATACAAACATGTGTAAAACACCACTTTAAATGTTTGAGTTTAATGCGACATACGAGTTATTTATTTGGTGTGTTTATACCAGTTGTAAATATGCTATAGTTTTACACCGATCGAGCAGGTATTTGTGGAGAAAACTTTGAAAAATCTGTAGAAAATGACAAGTGACATCACACCGGAGACAGGAAGTGACATAACACCAGGGACAAAAAGTGACATCACACCAGAGACAGGAAGTGACATCACACCAGAGACAGGAAGTGGCATCACACCAGAGACAGGAAGTGACATCACACCAGAGACAGGAAGTGACATCACACCAGGGACAAAAAGTGACATCACACCAGAGACAGGAAGTGACATCACACCAGAGACAGGAAGTGGCATCACACCAGAGACAGGAAGTGACATCACACCAGAGACAGGAAGTGACATCACACCAGGGACAAAAAGTGACATCACACCAGGGACAAAAAGTGACATCACACCAGAGACAGGAAGTGACATCACACCAGAGACAGGAAGTGACATCACACCAGGGACAAAAAGTGACATCACACCAGGGACAAAAAGTGACATCACACCAGAGACAGGAAGTGACATCACACCAGAGACAGGAAGTGACATCACACCAGAGACAGGAAGTGACATCACACCACAGACAGGAAGTGACATCACACCAGAGACAGGAAGTGACATCACACCAGGGACAAAAAGTGACATCACACCAGGGACAAAAAGTGACATCACACCAGGGACAAAAAGTGACATCACACCAGAGACAGGAAGTGACATCACCCCAGAGACAGGAAGTGACATCACACCAGAGAGAGGAAGTGACATCACACCAGAGACAGGAAGTGACATCACACCAGAGACAGGAAGTGACATCACACCAGAGACCGTGGATGTATTATATTATCTGGATAGGGTACGCCCCCTCTGCCTCTGGCTCCAAATTGAGTAGTGGCCACTTCGCAGAATGCAGCCTTTTGGTCGGACCATTTCAGGAGTTCGGCCTCTAAAATTACCAAACATGCTAAATTGTTTTTAGTCTAAAAATAAAATAGAAGGAATTTCACTCTTTAACTGTTTCTAAAATACTTTAAAAATACATTTTTAACCTCCCGGTGAACGGTGTACGAGCACCGAGCGCGCACGTGACCCTCATGAACGAGCCTCGGGAGAACACGTGACGGAAACTAAACACAAACAGAAGAATGTGACGAGACGAGACCACGATACACGTAAGTTGTGTTTGTATGTCATTCCTCACGTTTCACACATCGTTCCATGTGAAGTGTAAATCAACGATTACACAGTTAACACAAGTTAACACGAGTTAACACGAGCTAACGTAAGCTAAAGTTTAGCTACACAAAGATGCAACAACACGTCGTGATGGCTCGTGCTTCTGCAAATAAATAACTATTTCTCTTACTAAATGTTCTAAGAGACAAGAGGTTATGCACAGATCAAGGAAAACTAGAGAAAGAAGGGAAATAAAGCGATGTTTGTATTATGTGCTATAAAAAACAAACAATAATTCAAATATAACCTGCTGAAATGGGTCATATCTTACATATATAAATGTAAACGTATGTAAAAGTGACAGTCGTGTACTTTTTTTTTTTACTTCCATGGAATATGTAGAGATTTAGCAAACATGTGAGTTATGTTCTAACTTCTAAGGTTTAAACTTATGCATAAATAAATGACTTTTGGTTCTAGCTTTAAAAAATAATGTGAAAAGAGGAACTTTTGTGTTACAGAGCGAAATGTAAATCTGTTAATAACATATTCCAGCTTTTCTCTGTTAAATGTGCATAATATATCAATGTTCTAATGAGTATCTTTCTCATCTTCAGCGCTGACCAGTGAGTTTAGTCTGTCTGTGCTGACCAGAGCTCTACAGGTCACTACAGGTCACTACAGGTCACTACAGGTCACTACAGACAGTCATCTCAAGTAAACTCCTGACGACTCCAAAGCAAAAGGTATTTTAATAGTAACTTCTGCCTCGACTAAAAGTAAACAGTGTAGAATCAGTATTTTGAATTTATAAAATGTCTGTTTTGTTATGACCAAAAAAAACTAAATGATAATTGTTCTTCAAAAGAGCCACTGCTGTGTCACATGTGTCTGTGAAGCAGCTTCAGGACAAACGTGAAGTGTATGTTCTATGACTTGTATAATCTAAACATATGAAGTGTATGTTCTATGACTTGTATAATCTAAACATATGAAGTGTATGTTCTATGACTTGTATAATCTAAACATATGAAGTGTATGTTCTATGACTTGTATAATCTAAACATAAGTGTATGTTCTATGACTTGTATAATCTAAACATATGAAGTGTATGTTCTATGACTTGTATAATCTAAACATATGAAGTGTTTGTTCTATGACTTGTATAATCTAAACATATGAAGTGTTTGTTCTATGACTTGTATAATCTAAAGCTGTGACATGTTCTGTTTGTCATACGATGGAGCTGAACGGTGCAGTTACTGAAGTACAGAAGACTGCGTAGCCATGGAAACAAAGTCTTGTTAAATACTGAGATATTCAGTATTTAACGCAATAATGTCACATTCATGTGCATATAACTGATGTAAAAAGAGTGTTTATTTTACCATTATTATTAGTATTATTTTGTCTTACGCTGTTTTTATTTTATTTTCCCCCTCCATTCCTTATTAAGAAATGAGAGGTTCTGTCTAGAGGAGTTTTTGTTTAGAAGAGTTCTTCTATTAAGATCGATCTATTAAGAGTGTTTTTTAAACTTCCTAAGTTTTCTGTCCTTTTCCTCTGTATCTACTGTGTTGCAACAACGAAATTTCCTCATGTGTGGACAATAAAGGAATATCTTATCTTATTCAGTTTGTTCTATTTGACTTATAAAGGTTGTTTTATCATTGTTAATATTTTTATGTTGCACTGAATCACCAAAGCAAGTTCCACTGTTTGTGAATTATTTTCTTTGACAATGGAATAAACCTTTTCTGATTCTATTAATGATGATAATAATAATGAACATTACACAGACTCAAACTCCTTAATAAGGGACTCCCACATTGTAGCTTTAAAACTCAACTAAAACTGGCTAAAATCAATTTATCATTTGTAGTTATAATCAGATTTGCATTTATTGAACAAGTTCATTCATGTTCATTATTCTTATTAAATACATTAACAAATGTGTTTTGTATTTATTAAAGATTGACATGATACAAAAACGACACAAAAGGAAACTGAATATAATTAAATACTGCTTAACTCAATTATGTAACAGAATCGATGATTATATTTCTTTCATCTGATTAAAAAAAAAATACATATTGGCCAAATTATATTATGTAAATAAATAACTGAAAAGTTAATAACAAAATAAATACCCAAACCAAAAACTACAGAAAATGATGAGGACGTTATTCCACCTCTAAATGTAATTCATTGTCATTAAACCAGACTTTTTATCTTAACACTTCTTTATAAATATCAGAGCTTTGCAACATGATACATGTATATTTGTAGATGATATAACAATCCATCATTATACGTTACGTAAACAGACTATTTCAAGCCGAATTATTCCAAAAGTCCGTGTTCTCAGTCGTTCACGCTGCTGTGACGTGCGCGCTCCCGACGCCAAAGCCTCACGGCGATGACGTCACAAAAGTGGGAGGAGATATACCAGTGTTCAGGAAGTAATCCGGAACTAAAAAACTTTTTTGGAACCATGCGCCAATGAGCAACTCCATAGGTTTCAATGGCGGCCATCTTGGCTTCCGGGGGCTTGCCAGAGACACTCATTCCAGTCAAAGTTTATGCAGAATTTACACAAACGACTTTTTTGACTCTAAAGATTGATTCAACAAAATAAAGTTGCTCTCATATATTTTTATTTGTCAGATTAAAAAAAATGGTGACATTAGATGAGTTTTGGCCCAGTGTTTGCTGGGTAATTTCCTATTGTGATGTCTTTGTGATGTCATCAATTACAAACAGGAAGTGAAATTATGAATCTAAAACAAATGTGCTATTCCGTGATAACATTTTTATATATATCTTTTTGCTAAATTCAAATTATATTTTTCTCAACTGCATTTTAGTTCCATGACTCGTGCGACCTGTAGGGGGCGCTTTAATTATTATGAAAATATGGGAGAAAAGTGCTGAAATATCCCTATGTTCTTGTTTTAAAGTTTACAACATTCCTTAAAAAAATAAAGAATCAGCTCTTTTTGTAGCGTTTTGAACTATAAATGATAAATGCAGTCACATGTTCTTAAAAACATCATGTGTGACATGCTTGGGTCAGAGCGGGAGAGAAGTGGCTCAAAGACGATCAGGGGCTGTAGTCGTTAGCGATCTGGGGCGTTTCGTCATGGTTACGTGTGTGTTTCATGCGTCGCCCGCGCCACAGACCACTTTGTCTCATCTCTTTATGTAACGCACTGGGTTTGGCTCACGTTCCACGCGCTCTGCACCGGAAACAAACCATTTTGGGTCGATAAACAGGAAGCAGCTGATGCTAACGTGCGCTAGCTTTGTTTTGAAAGTTCTCAGTGGAAATGCGGCGGTTTGTCTCCAGATCAAGTCAGCGTTTGGCGAGTGACGATCGTTTAAAGCTGCTTTGTGTAGTGATCAGTGATGAGGGTGCTGCCGTCAGCCCTCAAACTGAAACGAGACGCTCCTCAGAGGTGCAGAGCCGTGCGGGTGTGGTCGGGTGTGGTAGAACCGGATGCCCTACCTCTGCCGAACAGGCCCAGGTCGCCCCCGTTCTTGGCCGAGCTGCAGTCGCTGAACTGAGAGGAAAGAGCCTCGAACGTCTCGTCCCCGGATTTGATCTGCTCGATGTACTCTGTAGGCGGGGCCAGAAAGCACAGCGGTCAGAACAACGGTCAGAGGGCGGCGGCATGTCGGGGTCTGAGCGGTCGGGGTCCACGTTCTTTCAGCCGTGTTAAACTGGTCAAACAAAAGAGCTCCGGGTTCGTTCAAAACACGTCGTTCTGCATTAGTCGTGTTTAGAGACGTCAAGATCGTTAGGTTCATTGATAATTATTTAAGCAACAATTTAGTCATAAGAACCACAAAACAAATAATCGTGACAATTTTAGATTTTTTAAAATCTGGTTTTAATTCAATTTAGAAAAAAGTGACAATTTCTAAACTAAATTATGTCTCAAGTCAAATTAAAATAAATGTGGCAAATTTAAGTCATTTCTGCTCAGCTTTTAGTCAAAAAAGTAAACGTTAATATAAAGTTCTTATATCTTGCCATTTATGTCAAATGAATCATTCAGAAAGTTTGATTTGATAAAGCAGGTCACATGTTCTAATGTGTTAAACAAGAAGGAAAGAACATGTAGAGTGAACCCTCGTTTATCGGGGGGGTCACGTTCCAAAAAGAACCCGCCAAATCCGTCAAGTAGAAACCTTTATTTATTTACAGTTATTATACAATGAAATACTCCATAAAACATTGAAAGCAATGAACAAAACCTTTTTACAGGCCCAAGCATTTGTTTAACAAATAAAAGTACTGTATAAACGTTTGTTGTCGTTTTAAGTTGAACTTTTTCTGCGATAGTTTCATCTTCCACCGTGCCTTTTGTTTGTTAAGTTTCACTTCTCATGCCTGACAGCTAGGGGGCGATACTGTTCTGTTTACCTGTATTACGTGTCTGGGTGGGACCGAGGGAGACGTGGTTGTGTCGCTAACGTGAACGTGGTGTTCACTAAGTAAATGAACCAAACCTAAAGTGGAGTTATCATTTGGACGAACACCTTTGTCGGTGCAGAACGTTTTGTCGACATTGTGTGTGTCAATAACAGTGTAACGTTAATAACGGTGTAACGTTATTGACACACAGGTAGAGAAGACGCAGAGAGACTGTTTAGCCAATCAGAATGCAGAACACAATGCATGATGCAAATCCGTGAAGCAGCGAGAGCGTGAAAAGTGAACTGCGTTATAGCGAGGGATCACTGTACCTCATTGTCGTTTGTCGTGATGTCAATAATCGTGGACTGATATTTGAAACGTCACATCCCGAGTCATGTTACAGATGTAAAAACATGCATGTTTGAAACAGTGACATCCCGAGTCATGTTACAAACGGAAAAAAACATGCATATTTGAAACAGTCACATCCCGAGTCATGTTATAAATGTAAAAACATGCATATTTGAAACATTGACATCCCGAGTCATGTTATAAATGTAAAAACATGCATATTTGAAACATTGACATCCCGAGTCATGTTACAAATGTAAAAACATGCATATTTGAAACATTGACATCCCGAGTCATGTTATAAATGTAAAAACATGCATATTTGAAACGTGACATCCCGAGTCATGTTATAAATGTAAAAACATGCATATTTGAAACATTGACATCCCGAGTCATGTTATAAATGTAAAAACATGCATATTTGAAACATTGACATCCCGAGTCATGTTATAAATGTAAAAACATGCATATTTGAAACATTGACATCCCGAGTCATGTTATAAATGTAAAAACATGCATATTTGAAACATTGACATCCCGAGTCATGTTATAAATGTAAAAACATGCATATTTGAAACGTGACATCCCGAGTCATGTTATAAATGTAAAAACATGCATATTTGAAACATTGACATCCCGAGTCATGTTATAAATGTAAAAACATGCATATTTGAAACGTGACATCCCGAGTCATGTTATAAATGTAAAAACATGCATATTTGAAACATTGACATCCCGAGTCATGTTATAAATGTAAAAACATGCATATTTGAAACATTGACATCCCGAGTCATGTTATAAATGTAAAAACATGCATATTTGAAACATTGACATCCCGAGTCATGTTATAAATGTAAAAACATGCATATTTGAAACATTGACATCCCGAGTCATGTTATAAATGTAAAAACATGCATATTTGAAACGTGACATCCCGAGTCATGTTATAAATGTAAAAACATGCATATTTGAAACGTGACATCCCGAGTCATGTTATAAATGTAAAAACATGCATATTTGAAACATTGACATCCCGAGTCATGTTACAAATGTAAAAACATGCATATTTGAAACATTGACATCCCGAGTCATGTTATAAATGTAAAAACATGCATATTTGAAACGTGACATCCCGAGTCATGTTATAAATGTAAAAACATGCATATTTGAAACATTGACATCCCGAGTCATGTTATAAATGTAAAAACATGCATATTTGAAACGTGACATCCCGAGTCATGTTATAAATGTAAAAACATGCATATTTGAAACAGTCACATCCCGAGTCATGTTACAGACGTAAAAAACATGCGTGTTTGAAACCTGACACCCCGAGTCATGTTACAAATGTAAAAACATGCATATTTGAAACGTGACATCCCGAGTCATGTTATAAATGTAAAAACATGCATATTTGAAACAGTCACATCCCGAGTCATGTTACAAACGTAAAAAACATGCATATTTGAAAGTCACATCCCGAGTCATGTTACAAACGTAAAAAACATGCATATTTGAAACAGTCACATCCCGAGTCATGTTACAAACGTAAAAAACATGCATATTTGAAAGTCACATCCCGAGTCATGTTACAAACGTAAAAAACATGCATATTTGAAACAGTCACATCCCGAGTCATGTTATAAATGTAAAAACATGCATATTTGAAACAGTCACATCCCGAGTCATGTTACAAACGTAAAAAACATGCATATTTGAAACAGTCACATCCCGAGTCATGTTACAAACGTAAAAAACATGCATATTTGAAACAGTCACATCCCGAGTCATGTTACAAACGTAAAAAACATGCATATTTGAAAGTCACATCCCGAGTCATGTTACAAACGTAAAAAACATGCATATTTGAAACAGTCACATCCCGAGTCATGTTACAAACGTAAAAAACATGCATATTTGAAACTGTGCCATCCCGAGTCATGTTACAAACGTAAAAAACATGCATATTTGAAACAGTCACATCCCGAGTCATGTTACAAACGTAAAAAACATGCATATTTGAAACAGTCACATCCCGAGTCATGTTACAAACGTAAAAAACATGCATATTTGAAACAGTCACATCCCGAGTCATGTTACAAACGTAAAAAACATGCATATTTGAAAGTCACATCCCGAGTCATGTTACAAACGTAAAAAACATGCATATTTGAAACAGTCACATCCCGAGTCATGTTACAAACGTAAAAAACATGCATATTTGAAACGTGACATCCCGAGTCATGTTATAAATGTAAAAACATGCATATTTGAAACATTGACATCCCGAGTCATGTTATAAATGTAAAAACATGCATATTTGAAACATTGACATCCCGAGTCATGTTACAAACGTAAAAAACATGCATATTTGAAACAGTCACATCCCGAGTCATGTTACAAACGTAAAAAACATGCATATTTGAAACAGTCACATCCCGAGTCATGTTACAAACGTAAAAAACATGCATATTTGAAACAGTCACATCCCGAGTCATGTTACAAACGTAAAAAACATGCATATTTGAAACAGTCACATCCCGAGTCATGTTACAAACGTAAAAAACATGCATATTTGAAACAGTCACATCCCGAGTCATGTTACAAACGTAAAAAACATGCATATTTGAAACAGTCACATCCCGAGTCATGTTACAAACGTAAAAAACATGCATATTTGAAACTGTGCCATCCCGAGTCATGTTACAGATGTAAAAATGACCTACTCTGAATGAGCTCCACGGCCTCGTCCTTCGACCGCGTGACGATCTGTTCCCTCCAGGACGACGGCCGCCGCGATTGGTTGTGTTTGACCAGGAGGTGAGAGCAGCGCACCTGAGGGACGAGAGCGCCGGGTCACATGGTCACGCCTTCTGACCAATGACGGTAAAGTTCACTCAGATCCAAACAAGCACGAAAGACATTCACTCATATGCTAACAGAAGACATGCAGGATTTCAACTTCCTGTGACACACTAGAGTCAAAAGATGTTTCCAATGTTAATCGCTATGACAACTGTGCACATTTTCCATCACGCCATGCCTAATTTACATCTCATTAACATGCTTTTTTGAATATATTGTTTGTTACCTTATCTGGCTCTCCGGAGCAGTCTCCAGAGGGCCGCTCCCATTGGCTGGCGTTAGTGATGTGGTTGAAGTAGTACACTCGGCCTGAAGAGCACAAAAAACACCAGTGAAAACAGAGCCACGACCAGGTTTCTGCTGTGTGTGCGCCCTCTAGTGGCACACTGAATATTCATGAGTTTCTCTCCAAACTCAATCCCATTTTAAGACAGAGCTCGTGTAGGGCAGAAAATAATGATTATATTAGTAGTCCACGGGTCAAATGATCCTTTCCATTTTACACTGGGATATAATATTTTTATATAATAACGGTTGAAATATGGTGACTGAAAAACAACAACAACATTTTCATTCAGTAATGGTTTTAAATCATATATTGCATACGTTTTTAAGTGTGTACAGTCCCGAGAACGATTAGTTTAACCTTAGACTAGTCACAATTATGCCGATTAATCGTCATAGTTGCCTTTAAATCGAACACACTCCGCACAATTGCGTTAGTCCCACTTTCATTACATTTACAGGCTGGTGCCCCCTTCAAACACACAATAACACATGTAATAACTGAACGTGGCTCGTGCGCGGGGCGCAAGGCGCTGCGGCACGTGCACGCCCCTCCGCAGCCGACGTCATCGGGCCCTGCAGCAGTTTCAATGGCGCCAACGCGAGCGACAACAGCCCGCACGCGAGCAACGCGCAGTGCGGCAGTGCTGCGGGGGCCCCCTTGCCCGGCCCCCGCAGCACCGCACGCGTCCGGGCCCCCTCTGAGCCCCCGGAGCCGCGCCGCTGTCCACACGCGTCTCTCCATCAGGAAGCCACGACGCACGGCTGCTAGGCTAGGCTAACACTGTCGACCCAATCCGCATCCTCCCGCCTCAAAGCACCTGAACTGCGGCTCATCCGCTTCTCCCAGGCCTGCGGCAGGTTCTCCTCGTCGGCCATGGCGTGTCGCTCGGACGCGGGTTTTTGCGGTTGCGTTTCGCCTGCGTGAATCCTGCGTTTACAAATTCAGCAGCTTCTATTGCCTTTGCGACAGCGGGGGCGGTGTTTACGGCAAGGGGGGGAGGAGATGTTTTGCGACAAAGAGCCCGCCCCGGTGTGGATCGTCCCGGTCGCTCATTGGCGGAGGGAGCAAAGCCTGGATTTGATTGGCGGGTGAATCGGCTCGATAACCGGAAGGATGTGTTTTATTAGTGTCGCTCTGCAAAGTATTATTCTTATTCAAAGTATAAAAAGCAAAACTGTCAAGGTAATATTATAACATGTGAGATGATAACAAATTATAGTACATAAACACAAAGCAGGCAATAATAAATAAATAATAAATAATAAAATGTACCAGTAAATATCAAAATAGAAATCACGTTTAGAGACTTAAGACATAAGAAATACATTTTTTTGGAATAAGTCGTAAAATATTCGTATTTTTTTAGAGAATTGACTGAGCATAAACACATTTTAAATTCGTTTTAAAAGCACTTTTGTGAATAAGACATTTAAGTGATATTCAAAGTGAAGCCTTATGAAACACTTCTCCAGAGTGACATCTAGTGGTGTGTTTCAGTACTACATCCACAGTGAGCTTTGGTCGCCAGGAAAATAACTTTACATTTTAGTTGTGTGTATTATTGATGCAACTGTTGGTTCTGAAATAATAGGAATATGAAAATATATATCATAAAAGCAAGGATTTAAAAAAAAAAAATACATTCAGCGATTTATTTTTATTTTTTTTAATGCCTGTATTTTCCTTCTGCGGAAATTAACTCGTCTTTCATTTTACTTACTTTGTGCTTTTATTCTCTTACATTGGAAAAGCAGCTAAACAACAGCTTGAGTCACGTGATCGACGTTCTGACTCACGTCTCAAAGCGCATGCGCCAGTTTCAACACGGCCGTCATCACCGACAGCGAATATATTTTGTGTTTTTTTTTTTTAACCCTTTTGGCTTCATCTTTCAGGTAATCACGAAACTGTAATATCACAAGTATAATCCACCTTTTTCACAATTGCGTGTGTGATTTTAAACAACGCCCCTTAACGTCACAAAACACGAGATGCTACTGCTGTTTTGGATAATGATGCTACCCCGAAGCTAACACGCCAAAATGCTAAAATCAAACGCTAAATAAATTACAGGTTAAAATAAATCTGAACGTATCTATTACATAATGAATACGCTGATCTTAACGCCGGACAATCTGCGAACTTTTAACTCGTAGCAGCCAGTTTTGTGTATTGTTTTTGTGGTTAGCATGCGTGTTAGCATGTGTGCTAACCTGATGTTTACTCCTCCACAGGCTGCAGCATGATCGAGGTGGTGTGCAACGATCGTCTGGGGAAGAAAGTCCGGGTCAAGTGCAAGTATCCTTTGACCCATGTCCAGGATCATGTGCTCTGCTTTAATATGCATACATCTGACACGTGGATTAAGCTACTGTTGTTAGCATTAGCCATTCAGTGTTTAGCTTGTGTATGAAGTAGTTAGAATTGTTTTTAAGTTAAATCTTTATAGTATTTTTACTGTCATGGAGGATGTGGTCAAATGCAGACGAGCGCCACAGTTAAACCTCCTGCGTCAGAGTAAAGTAAAATCATTTCGTTTTTTATACAAACTGACTTTATGTTGTTTTTTTAACTGATAGTTTAACACTTAACATTTCTAAGTAATCAATTTGTGACTTGTGACAATTTTAGAAGCAACGTGAAGTATTTTTGTTCAATCTCTCGTTCAAAAAAATAGACCAAAATCTAAATAACCTTTTTAAATCTGGCTTTTTTTTTTGTCACATTCATAAAGTCGGTAACAAACGTCATGAACAGTCTCATGTCAGACCACGAGAATGAAAGATTTCACTGTTGTTCTGTCACAGTCTTGTGAATAATCGTGAATAATCAGACCCTGCGACGGCTCTTATTACGACACGAGACACGCACACGTTTACGCAGAGACACGCACAGAACGTGTAGATGGTTCCTCGTATGCACAGAACGTGTAGATGGTTCCTCGTGCGCACAGAACATGGACGTGTAGATGGTTCCTCGTACAAACAGAACGTGTAGATGGTTCCTCGTGCGCACAGAACGTGTAGATGGTTCCTCGTACGCACAGAACGTGTAGATGGTTCCTCGTACGCACAGAACGTGTAGATGGTTCCTCGTACGCACAGAACGTGTAGATGGTTCCTCGTACGCACAGAACGTGTAGATGGTTCCTCGTGCGCACAGAACGTGTAGATGGTTCCTCGTACGCACAGAACGTGTAGATGGTTCCTCGTACGCACAGAACGTGTAGATGGTTCCTCGTGCGCACAGAACGTGTAGATGGTTCCTCGTACGCACAGAACGTGTAGATGGTTCCTCGTACGCACAGAACGTGTAGATGGTTCCTCGTACGCACAGAACGTGTAGATGGTTCCTCGTACGCACAGAACGTGTAGATGGTTCCTCGTGCGCACAGAACGTGTAGATGGTTCCTCGTACGCACAGAACGTGTAGATGGTTCCTCGTACGCACAGAACGTGTAGATGGTTCCTCGTACGCACAGAACGTGTAGATGGTTCCTCGTGCGCACAGAACGTGTAGATGGTTCCTCGTGCGCACAGAACGTGTAGATGGTTCCTCGTGCGCACAGAACGTGTAGATGGTTCCTCGTGCGCACAGAACGTGTAGATGGTTCCTCGTGCGCACAGAACGTGTAGATGGTTCCTCGTACGCACAGAACGTGTAGATGGTTCCTCGTACGCACAGAACGTGTAGATGGTTCCTCGTGCGCACAGAACGTGTAGATGGTTCCTCGTGCGCACAGAACGTGTAGATGGTTCCTCGTACGCACAGAACGTGTAGATGGTTCCTCGTACGCGCAGAACATGAACGTGTAGATGGTTCCTCGTACGCACAGAACGTGTAGATGGTTCCTCGTACGCACAGAACGTGTAGATGGTTCCTCGTGCGCACAGAACGTGTAGATGGTTCCTCGTGCGCACAGAACATGGACGTGTAGATGGTTCCTCGTACGCACAGAACATGGACGTGTAGATGGTTCCTCGTACAAACAGAACGTGTAGATGGTTCCTCGTACGCACAGAACGTGTAGATGGTTCCTCGTACGCACAGAACGTGTAGATGGTTCCTCGTACGCACAGAACTTGAACGTGTAGATGGTTCCTCGTACGCACAGAACTTGAACGTGTAGATGGTTCCTCGTACGCACAGAACGTGTAGATGGTTCCTCGTACAAACAGAATGTGTAGATGGTTCCTCGTACGCACAGAACGTGTAGATGGTTCCTCGTACGCACAGAACGTGTAGATGGTTCCTCGTACGCACAGAACTTGAACGTGTAGATGGTTCCTCGTACGCACAGAACGTGTAGATGGTTCCTCGTACGCACAGAACGTGTAGATGGTTTCTCGTACGCACAGAACGTGTAGATGGTTCCTCGTACGCACAGAACGTGTAGATGGTTCCTCGTGCGCACAGAACGTGTAGATGGTTCCTCGTGCGCACAGAACGTGTAGATGGTTCCTCGTGCGCACAGAACATGGACGTGTAGATGGTTCCTCGTACGCACAGAACGTGTAGATGGTTCCTCGTACGCGCAGAACTTGGACGTGTAGATGGTTCCTCGTACGCGCAGAACTTGAACGTGTAGATGGTTCCTCGTACGCGCAGAACATGAACGTGTAGATGGTTCCTCGTACGCACAGAACGTGTAGATGGTTCCTCGTACGCGCAGAACTTGGACGTGTAGATGGTTCCTCGTACGCGCAGAACTTGAACGTGTAGATGGTTCCTCGTACGCGCAGAACATGAACGTGTAGATGGTTCCTCGTACGCGCAGAACTTGGACGTGTAGATGGTTCCTCGTACGCGCAGAACTTGAACGTGTAGATGGTTCCTCGTACGCACAGAACTTGAACGTGTAGATGGTTCCTCGTACGCACAGAACATGAACGTGTAGATGATTCCTCGTACGCACAGAACATGAACGTGTAGATGGTTCCTCGTACGCACAGAACTTGAACGTGTAGATGGTTCCTCGTACGCACAGAACTTGAACGTGTAGATGGTTCCTCGGTGGTCGTCCTTAACCAGTGTTCCAGCCCAGAAGACACGATTGGAGACCTGAAGAAGCTCATCTCGGCTCAGACCGGGACGAGATACGACAAAATAGTATTAAAGAAATGGTGAGTGTTTCCTGTGGATTTCAGGCAGACTGTGGGGACACCAATCAATTTCATTATTTAATATCATCAAAACCGTTAACTGATAAATAACACAATGAGCAACTGTGCGAAGAGCGTCCACCACAGTCTCTTCTGTCAAACTGTGACTCAAACACAGCGATGTTCCAGTGTCTCTGCATCTGAACGTGTCTCTTGTGTCCTCAGGTACACCATCTTCAAGGACCACGTGTCTCTGGACGACTGTATCCTTTAAAGCGCTTTACTGCTGAGTCACAGTGGAGATGATGAGGGTGATTGTTCATCAGAGAGATAATCGCGGGTGATTTCAATGTTCATCCACAGCTTGACTTAAAGGACAAATATTGTAGCATGATTTGACTTTAAACTTGCTCTTCTGGCGTCTCCTGGTTTAGAACTTTAAGAAATTGGACCACAAAAAGATAAACAGACCTAACGTGCCCCAGATGCGTTAATGCAAGCGCGCTGCAGCGAGATCTGAGGCGGAAACGCTTAAGCGCAGAGCGAGCCTGGTGATGGTTTTGTTTTTTTGTTTTTTTTTATACGGGTGATTTTAGTTTAAGTTTAAATGTTTCTCAAGTCTGACCTTAACCACTTTGTCCAGATGAAATCCACGATGGGATGAATCTGGAGCTGTATTACCAGTAGATCCTGGAGCCGCACCAAGGAAGGAAATCATGTTTTTCAAGTTAAAAGCGCATAATTAAGACTAAATCGATGTTGTCACACTTTTGTTTTGTATCATTTGTTTGTTACATGATGGATTTAGATCGTTTCTCTATAAATCCACTCGCGTCCGTTTACCGTTTCTACAAATATGATGTGTCATTTTTCTTTTGATATTTTTAATTAAAGTTGATATTTACCTAAATGTGCAGAATCTTTTGTTTATTTGTTTACACTTCTACTCGTTTGGACTTTTTATCATTTTCCATCAGGAGGATTTGACCTATTGACCTGTTTGAGTTCTTTGTTCTGTTTCGTTTAAAATACATTTGCTGCATGTTTTGGGTCGAGTTCCCTGTGGAAACCTATAAACTCCAAACAGAAAGGCCTGGGCGTGGCCTGGGCGTGGTCCAGGCGTCAAACCGGCAACCTTCCCGCTGCGAGGTATGCAGAGGTCAAATCCTTCACTTTAGGCCCCTGACCAAGATCTGGAGGTGTGTCCCGGGCGCTGTGGGGCCACTGCGGGTCAATAAAGCCTGTCCCTTTCTAGCTCAAACCAGTCCCACCAGATTGAAAGTGTCCACGCGACAGCTTCTGAAAGCGTTCCCATGACGACCTCTCGTGGATGAAGGAGGGATTACGCCCACACGGTTCTGCAGTGATATCGCTCTGACCTGTCGGTGTAATGCCTCATTCGTCCAGCAGAGGTCCTCAGTGGGAAAAGATTCACTTGAGGTCATCTGGACTTTTGATGACCACAACTGTTTTTCTACAACTGTGGCTCTTCCAAAAGCGTGTGAAAAGCAGAAGAGCCTGGAGCACATGGTGAGTTCAGACACGGACACAGAGGGTCATGGTTCATACGCTTTAATGTCTCAGCAGTAATCTGAATAATCCTCGTCCACATAGTTAGGAGGAAACAGTCCAATCTGAAAGAGACACAGGATCAGAACCAAACCAGGGCTAAACACAGGCTAAACCAAGTCTAAACCAGGTCTAAACCAAGTCCAAACCAAGTCTAAACCAAGTCTAAACCAGGACTACTCGTCGTAGGTGTAAACGGTGGCGTGTGTGGTGCTCGCGTACCCGTCCGTAGACCTCGCCCTTCCACCAGCCGCTGTTGCCCTTCTTGGACAGGATCTTGATGGTGTCGCCCTCCCGCAGACTCAGCTCGGTTCGGTCCCGGGCCGAGTAGTCGTACCGCGCTCGGGCCACGGCCGCGTTCCTCCCGCCGCCGCCTTCACAACACAAACTGCGCTTAGCAACACCTCAAACACCAGAGCCACTTATGAGTAATAAACACTCTTCAGAAGAACACGGTGACAATAAGCATATGAGTATGATTAAAGGGGATGTGACGCCCTATTTCTATGACCTTTGACCTTTAAACCACATCAGAGCTCAGTCACACCAACAGCCAATCAGAAAGCCTGTGGAGCTTCTTCAAACTGCGATTGGTTGGTCTACAAACGCTCACCCTGAGCTCAGGCCTGACCACGCGGCGTCCCTTTGTCACTGCTGGGTGGAGTACCTGTGTCGCTGCTGGGCAAAGTACCTGTGTCGCTGCTGGGCGGAGTACCTGTGTCGCTGCTGGCAAAGTACCTGTGTCGCTGCTGGGCGGAGTACCTGTGTCGCTGCTGGCAAAGTACCTGTGTCGCTGCTGGGCGGAGTACCTGTGTCGCTGCTGGCAAAGCACCTGTGTCGCTGCTGGGCGGAGTACCTGTGTCGCTGCTGGCAAAGTACCTGTGTCGCTGCTGGGCGGAGTAACTGTGTCGCTGCTGGGCGGAGTAACTGTGTCGCTGCTGGGCGGAGTACCTGTGTCGCTGCTGGGCGGAGTACCTGTGTCGCTGGGCGGGCTCTGGGAGGCGCTCTGCTCCGGCTGCTTGTACGGCGTCTTCAGCGTCGTGTCCACCTCTTTGAAATACTCCTTCAGAGAGTTGTACTGGTAGTAGTCGATGAGCTCCTGAAAGTACAAGTAGAGCGGAGTATATAGCGTTGTACGGTGGAGTACAGCGGAGTGTATCAGCGTACAGTGGAGTATTGCGAGTATAGCGGAGTATAAAGGAGTACACCGAGTATAGTGGAGTATAGTGGAGTACAGAGGAGTATAGTGGAGTACAGTGGAGTATAGTGGAGTATAGTGGAGTATAATGGAGTACAGTGGAGTACAGAGGAGTATAGTGGAGCATAGTGGAGTATAGAGGAGTATAGTGGAGTACAGAGGAGTATAGTGGAGTACAGAGGAGTATAGTGGAGTACAGAGGAGTACAGAGGAGTACAGTGGAGTACAGTGTAGTATAGTGGAGTATAGTGGAGTACAGAGGAGTATAGTGGAGTGTAGTGGAGTACAGAGGAGTATAGTGGAGTACAGAGGAGTATAGTGGAGTACAGAGGAGTACAGAGGAGTACAGAGGAGTACAGTGGAGTATAGTGGAGTATAGTGGAGTACAGTGGACTACAGTGGAGTACAGTGGAGTATAGTGGAGTACAGTGGAGTATAGTGGAGTACAGAGGAGTATATTGGAGTATAGTGGAGTACAGAGGAGTATAGTGGAGTACAGTGGAGTATAGTGGAGTATAGTGGAGTACAATGGAGTACAGTGGAGTACAGTGGAGTAAAGTGGAGTATAGTGGAGTACAGAGGAGTATAGTGGAGTACAGAGGAGTATAGTGGAGTATAGAGGAGAGGAGTACAGAGGAGTATAGTGGAGTATAGTGGAGTACAGTGGAGTACAGTGGAGTATAGTGGAGTACAGAGGAGTATAGTGGAGTACAGAGGAGTATAGTGGAGTACAGTGGAGTATAGTGGAGTACAGTGGAGTACAGAGGAGTATAGTGGAGTACAGTGGAGTATAGTGCAGTATAGTGGAGTATAGTGGAGTATAGTGGAGTACAATGGAGTACAGTGGAGTACAGTGGAGTAAAGTGGAGTATAGTGAAGTACAGAGGAGTATAGTGGAGTACAGAGGAGTATAGTGGAGTACAGAGGAGTACAGAGGAGTACAGAGGAGTATAGTGGAGTGTAGTGGAGTATAGTGGAGTACAGTGGAGTACAGTGGAGTATAGTGGAGTACAGAGGAGTAGAGTGGAGTACAGTGGAGTAGAGTGGAGTATAGTGGAGTATAGTGGAGTACAGTGGACTACAGTGGAGTAGAGTGGAGTATAGTGGAGTACAGTGGAGTATAGTGGAGTACAGAGAAGTATAGAGGAGTATAGTGGAGTACAGTGGAGTATAGTGGAGTACAATGGAGTACAGTGGAGTAAAGTGGAGTATAGTGGAGTACAGAGGAGTATAGTGGAGTACAGAGGAGTATAGTGGAGTAGAGTGGAGTACAGTGGAGTAGAGTGGAGTATAGTGGAGTACAGTGGACTACAGTGGAGTAGAGTGGAGTATAGTGGAGTACAGTGGAGTATAGTGGAGTACAGAGAAGTATAGAGGAGTACAAAGGAGTATAGTGGAGTACAGTGGAGTATAGTGGAGTAAAGTGGAGTATAGTGGAGTACAGAGGAGTATAGTGGAGTACAGAGGAGTATAGTGGAGTACAGTGGAATATGGTGGAGTATAGTGGAGTACAGAGGAGTATAGTGTAGTATAGTGGAGTACAGAGGAGTATAGTAGAGTATAGTGGAGTACAGTGGAGTACAGTGGAGTGGAGAGGAGTACATTGGAGTATAGTGCAGTATAGTGGAGTATAGTGGAGTATAGTGGAGTACAGAGGAGTATAGTGGAGTATAGTGGAGTACAGTGGAGTATAGTGGAGTACAGTGGAGTACAGAGGAGTATAGTGGAGTATAGGGCAGTATAGTGGAGTATAGTGCAGTATAGTGGAGTAAAGTGGAGTATAGTGGAGTACAGAGGAGTATAGTGGAGTACAGAGGAGTACAGAGGAGTATAGTGGAGTATAGTGGAGTACAGTGGAGTACAGTGGAGTATAGTGGAGTATAGTGGAGTACAGAGGAGTATAGTGGAGTACAGAGGAGTAGAGTGGAGTACAGTGGACTACAGTGGAGTAAAGTGGAGTACAGTGGAGTATAGTGGAGTACAGTGGAGTATAGTGGAGTACAATGGAGTACAGTGGAGTAAAGTGGAGTATAGTGGAGTACAGAGGAGTATAGTGGAGTACAGAGGAGTATAGTGTAGTGTAGTGGAGTACAGTGGAGTATAGTAGAGTATAGTGGAGTACAGTGGAGTGGAGAGGAGTACATTGGAGTATAGTGCAGTATAGTGCAGTATAGTGGAGTATAATGGAGTATAGTGGAGTACAGAGGAGTATAGTGGAGTATAGTTGAGTACAGTGGAGTACAGAGGAGTATAGTGGAGTATAGTGGAGTACAGAGGGGTATAGTGGAGTATAGAGGAGTATAGTGCAGTATAGTGGAGTATAGTGGAGTACAGTGGAGTACAGAGGAGTATAGTGGAGTACAGTGGAGTACAGAGGAGTATAGTGGAGTACAGTGGAGTATAGTGGAGTACAGAGGAGTATAGTGGAGTACAGAGGAGTATAGTGGAGTATAGTGGAGTACAGTGGAGAACAGAGGAGTATAGTGGAGTATAGTGCAGTATAGTGGAGTATAGTGGAGTATAGTGGTGTACAGAGGAGTATAGTGGAGTATGGTGGAGTACAGTGGAGTACAGTGGAGTACAGAGGGGTATAGTGGAGTATAGTGGAGTACAGAGGAGTATAGTGGAGTATAGAGGAGTATAGTGCAGTATAGTGGAGTACAGTGTAGTACAGAGGAGTATAGTGGAGTACAGTGGAGTATAGTGGAGTACAGAGGAGTATAGTGGAGTACAGTGGAGTACAGTGGAGTATAGTGGAGTATAGTGGAGTATAGTGGAGTACAGAGGAGTATAGTGGAGTATAGAGGAGAGGAGTACAGAGGAGTATAGTGGAGTACAGTGGAGTACAGTGGAGTATAGTGGAGTATAGTGGAGTACAGAGGAGTATAGTGGAGTACAGAGGAGTATAGTGGAGTACAGTGGAGTATAGTGGAGTACAGTGGAGTATAGTGGAGTACAGAGGAGTATAGTGGAGTACAGAGGAGTATAGTGGAGCATAGAGGAGTACAATGGAGTACAGTGGAGTAAAGTGGAGTATAGTGGAGTACAGAGGAGTATAGTGGAGTACAGAGGAGTATAGTGGAGAACAGAGGAGTATAGTGGAGTACAGTGGAATATGGTGGAGTATAGTGGAGTACAGAGGAGTATAGTGGAGTATAGTGGAGTACAGTGGAGTATAGTAGAGTATAGTGGAGTACGGTGGAGTACAGAGGAGTATAGTGGAGTATAGTGGAGTACAGTGGAGTAAAGTGGAGTATAGTGGAGTACAGAGGAGTATAGTGGAGTACAGAGGAGTATAGTGGAGTACAGTGGAATATGGTGGAGTATAGTGGAGTACAGAGGAGTATAGTGGAGTACAGAGGAGTATAGTGCAGTATAGTGGAGTATAATGGAGTATAGTGGAGTACAGAGGAGTATAGTGGAGTATAGTGGAGTACAGTGGAGTACAGAGGAGTATAGTGGAGTATAGTGGAGTACAGAGGAGTATAGTGGAGTATAGAGGAGTATAGTGCAGTATAGTGGAGTATAGTGGAGTACAGTGGAGTACAGAGGAGTATAGTGGAGTATAGTGGAGTACAGTGGAGTATAGTGGAGTACAGAGGAGTATAGTGGAGTACAGTGGAGTATAGTGGAGTACAGAGGAGTATAGTGGAGTACAGAGGAGTATAGTGGAGTATAGTGGAGTACAGTGGAGAACAGAGAAGTATAGTGGAGTATAGTGGAGTACAGTGGAGTATAGTAGAGTATAGTGGAGTACAGTGGAGTACAGTGGAGTGGAGAGGAGTATAGTGCAGTATAGTGCAGTATAGTGGAGTATAGTGGAGTACAGAGGAGTATAGTGGAGTACAGTGGAGTACAGTGGAGTACAGAGGGGTATAGTGGAGTATAGTGGAGTACAGAGGAGTATAGTGGAGTATAGAGGAGTATAGTGCAGTATAGTGGAGTACAGTGGAGTACAGAGGAGTATAGTGGAGTATAGTGGAGTACAGTGGAGTACAGAGGAGTATAGTGGAGTACAGTGGAGTATAGTGGAATACAGAGGAGTATAGTGGAGTATAGTGGAGTACAGAGGAGTATAGTGGAGTATAGTGGAGTACAGTGGAGTACAGTGGAGTATAGTGGAGTACAGAGGAGTATAGTGGAGTATAGAGGAGAGGAGTACAGAGGAGTATAGTGGAGTATAGTGGAGTACAGTGGAGTACAGTGGAGTATAGTGGAGTATAGTGGAGTAAAGAAGGGGTATAGTGGAGTACAGAGGAGTATAGTGGAGTACAGTGGAGTATAGTGGAGTACAGTGGAGTACAGTGGAGTATAGTGGAGTACAGAGGAGTATAGTGGAGTACAGAGGAGTATAGTGGAGTACAGTGGAATATGGTGGAGTATAGTGGAGTACAGAGGAGTATAGTGGAGTATAGTGGAGTATAGTAGAGTATAGTGGAGTACGGTGGAGTACAGTGGAGTGGAGAGGAGTACAGTGCAGTATAGTGGAGTATAGTGGAGTATAGTGGAGTACAGAGTAGTATAGTGGAGTACAGTGGAGTATAGTGGAGTACAGTGGAGTACAGAGGAGTATAGTGGAGTACAGAGGAGTATAGTGGAGTATAGAGGAGTACAGTGGAGTATAGTGGAGTATAGTGGAGTACAGAGGAGTATAGTGGAGTACAGAGGAGTAGAGTGGAGTACAGTGGAGTATAGTGGAATATAGTGGAGTAGAGTGGAGTACAGTGGAGTATAGTGGAGTACAGAGGAGTACAGTGGAGTATAGTGGAGTACAGTGGAGTATAGTGGAGTACAGAGGAGTATAGTGGAGTACAGAGGAGTATAGTGGAGTACAGAGGAGTACAGTGGAGTATAGTGGAGTACAGTGGAGTATAGTGGAGTACAGAGGAGTATAGTGGAGTACAGAGGAGTACAGTGGAGTATAGTGGAGTACAGTGGAGTATAGTGGAGTACAGAGGAGTATATTGCAGTATAGTGGAGTATAGTGGAGTATAGTGGAGTACAATGGAGTACAGTGGAGTATAGTGGAGTAAAGTGGAGTATTTTGAAGTACAGAGGAGTATAGTGGAGTACAGAGGAGTATAGTGGAGTACAGAGGAGTACAGAGGAGTACAGAGGAGTATAGTGGAGTATAGTGGAGTACAGTGGAGTATAGTGGAGTATAGTGGAGTACAGAGGAGTATAGTGGAGTACAGAGGAGTAGAGTGGAGTACAGTGGAGTATAGTGGAATATAGTGGAGTAGAGTGGAGTACAGTGGAGTAGAGTGGAATATAGTGGACTACAGTGGAGTAGAGTGGAGTATAGTGGAGTACAGTGGAGTATAGTGGAGTACAGAGGAGTATAGAGGAGTACAGAGGAGTATAGTGGAGTATAGTGGAGTACAATGGAGTACAGTGGAGTAAAGTGGAGTATAGTGGAGTACAGAGGAGTATAGTGGAGTACAGAGGAGTATAGTGGAGTACAGTGGAATATGGTGGAGTATAGTGGAGTACAGAGGAGTATAGTGGAGTACAGAGGAGTATAGTGCAGTATAGTGGAGTATAATGGAGTATAGTGGAGTACAGAGGAGTATAGTGGAGTATAGTGGAGTACAGTGGAGTACAGAGGAGTATAGTGGAGTATAGTGGAGTACAGAGGAGTATAGTGGAGTATAGAGGAGTATAGTGCAGTATAGTGGAGTATAGAGGAGTATAGTGGAGTATAGTGGAGTACAGTGGAGTATAGTGGAGTACAGAGGAGTATAGTGGAGTACAGTGGAGTACAGAGGAGTATAGTGGAGTACAGAGGAGTATAGTGGAGTACAGAGGAGTATAGTGGAGTACAGTGGAATATGGTGGAGTATAGTGGAGTACAGAGGAGTATAGTGGAGTACAGAGGAGTATAGTGCAGTATAGTGGAGTATAATGGAGTATAGTGGAGTACAGAGGAGTATAGTGGAGTATAGTGGAGTACAGTGGAGTACAGAGGAGTATAGTGGAGTATAGTGGAGTACAGAGGAGTATAGTGGAGTATAGAGGAGTATAGTGCAGTATAGTGGAGTATAGAGGAGTATAGTGGAGTATAGTGGAGTACAGTGGAGTATAGTGGAGTACAGAGGAGTATAGTGGAGTACAGTGGAGTACAGAGGAGTATAGTGGAGTACAGAGGAGTATAGTGGAGTATAGTGGAGTACAGTGGAGAACAGAGAAGTATAGTGGAGTATAGTGGAGTACAGTGGAGTATAGTAGAGTATAGTGGAGTACAGAGGAGTATAGTGGAGTACAGTGGAGTACAGTGGAGTACAGAGGGGTATAGTGGAGTATAGTGGAGTACAGAGGAGTATAGTGGAGTATAGAGGAGTATAGTGCAGTATAGTGGAGTACAGTGGAGTACAGAGGAGTATAGTGGAGTATAGTGGAGTACAGTGGAGTACAGAGGAGTATAGTGGAGTACAGTGGAGTATAGTGGAATACAGAGGAGTATAGTGGAGTATAGTGGAGTACAGAGGAGTATAGTGGAGTACAGTGGAGTATAGTGGAGTACAGAGGAGTATAGTGGAGTATAGAGGAGAGGAGTACAGAGGAGTATAGTGGAGTATAGTGGAGTACAGTGGAGTACAGTGGAGTATAGTGGAGTATAGTGGAGTAAAGAAGGGGTATAGTGGAGTACAGAGGAGTATAGTGGAGTACAGTGGAGTATAGTGGAGTACAGTGGAGTACAGTGGAGTATAGTGGAGTACGGAGGAGTATAGTGGAGAACAGAGGAGTATAGTGGAGTACAGTGGAGTATAGAGGAGTACAATGGAGTACAGTGGAGTACAGTCGATTAAAGTGGAGTATAGTGGAGTACAGAGGAGTATAGTGGAGTACAGAGGAGTATAGTGGAGTACAGAGGAGTATAGTGGAGTATAGAGGAGAGGAGTACAGAAGAGTATAGTGGAGTATAGAGGAGAGGAGTACAGAGGAGTATAGTGGAGTATAGTGGAGTACAGAGGAGTATAGTGGAGAACAGAGAAGTATAGTGGAGTATAGTGGAGTACAGAGGAGTATAGTAGAGTATAGTGGAGTACAGAGGAGTATAGTGGAGTACAGTGGAGTACAGTGGAGTACAGAGGGGTATAGTGGAGTATAGTGGAGTACAGAGGAGTATAGTGGAGTATAGAGGAGTATAGTGCAGTATAGTGGAGTACAGTGGAGTACAGAGGAGTATAGTGGAGTATAGTGGAGTACAGTGGAGTACAGAGGAGTATAGTGGAGTACAGTGGAGAATAGTGGAATACAGAGGAGTATAGTGGAGTATAGTGGAGTACAGAGGAGTATAGTGGAGTACAGTGGAGTACAGTGGAGTATAGTGGAGTACAGAGGAGTATAGTGGAGTATAGAGGAGAGGAGTACAGAGGAGTATAGTGGAGTACAGTGGAGTACAGTGGAGTACAGTGGAGTATAGTGGAGTATAGTGGAGTAAAGAAGGGGTATAGTGGAGTACAGAGGAGTATAGTGGAGTACAGTGGAGTATAGTGGAGTACAGTGGAGTACAGTGGAGTATAGTGGAGTACGGAGGAGTATAGTGGAGTACAGAGGAGTATAGTGGAGTACAGTGGAGTATAGAGGAGTACAATGGAGTACAGTGGAGTACAGTCGAGTAAAGTGGAGTATAGTGGAGTACAGAGGAGTATAGTGGAGTACAGAGGAGTATAGTGGAGTACAGAGGAGTATAGTGGAGAACAGAGGAGTATAGTGGAGTACAGTGGAATATGGTGGAGTATAGTGGAGTACAGAGGAGTATAGTGGAGTATAGTGGAGTACGGTGGAGTACAGTGGAGTGGAGAGGAGTACAGTGCAGTATAGTGCAGTATAGTGGAGTATAGTGGAGTACAGAGTAGTATAGTGGAGTATAGTGGAGTACAGTGGAGTATAGTGGAGTACAGTGGAGTACAGAGGAGTATAGTGGAGTACAGAGGAGTATAGTGGAGTATAGAGGAGTATAGTGCAGTATAGTGGAGTGTAGTGGAGTACAGTGGAGTACAGAGGAGTATAGTGGAGTACAGTGGAGTATAGTGGAGTACAGAGGAGTATAGTGGAGTACAGTGGAGTACAGAGGAGTATAGTGGAGTACAGAGGAGTACAGTGGAGTATAGTGGAGTACAGTGGAGTACAGTGGAGTATAGTGGAGTACAGAGGAGCATATTGCAGTATAGTGGAGTATAGTGCAGTATAGTGGAGTATAGTGGAGTGCAATGGAGTACAGTGGAGTAAAGTGGAGTATAGTGAAGTACAGAGGAGTATAGTGGAGTACAGACGAGTATAGTGGAGTACAGAGGAGTACAGAGGAGTATAGTGGAGTATAGTGGAGTATAGTGGAGTATAGTGGAGTACAGTGGAGTATAGTGGAGTACAGAGGAGTATAGTGGAGTACAGAGGAGTTGAGTGGAGTACAGTGGAGTATAGTGGAATATAGTGGAGTAGAGTGGACTACAGTGGAGTAGAGTGGAGTATAGTGGAGTACAGTGGAGTATAGTGGAGTAGAGAGGAGTATAGAGGAGTACAGAGGAGTATAGTGGAGTATAGTGGAGTACAGTGGAGTAAAGTGGAGTATAGTGGAGTACAGAGGAGTATAGTGGAGTACAGAGGAGTATAGTGGAGTACAGTGGAATATGGTGGAGTATAGTGGAGTACAGAGGAGTATAGTGGAGTACAGAGGAGTATAGTGCAGTATAGTGGAGTATAATGGAGTATAGTGGAGTACAGAGGAGTATAGTGGAGTATAGTGGAGTACAGTGGAGTACAGAGGAGTATAGTGGAGTATAGTGGAGTACAGAGGAGTATAGTGGAGTATAGAGGAGTATAGTGCAGTATAGTGGAGTATAGTGGAGTACAGTGGAGTACAGAGGAGTATAGTGGAGTATAGTGGAGTACAGTGGAGTATAGTGGAGTACAGAGGAGTATAGTGGAGTATAGTGGAGTACAGTGGAGAACAGAGAAGTATAGTGGAGTATAGTGGAGTACAGTGGAGTATAGTAGAGTATAGTGGAGTACAGTGGAGTACAGTGGAGTGGAGAGGAGTATAGTGCAGTATAGTGCAGTATAGTGGAGTATAGTGGAGTACAGAGGAGTATAGTGGAGTACAGTGGAGTACAGTGGAGTACAGAGGGGTATAGTGGAGTATAGTGGAGTACAGAGGAGTATAGTGGAGTATAGTGCAGTATAGTGGAGTACAGTGGAGTACAGTGGAGTACAGAGGAGTATAGTGGAGTATAGTGGAGTACAGTGGAGTACAGAGGAGTATAGTGGAGTACAGTGGAGTATAGTGGAATACAGAGGAGTATAGTGGAGTATAGTGGAGTACAGAGGAGTATAGTGGAGTATAGTGGAGTACAGTGGAGTACAGTGGAGTATAGTGGAGTACAGAGGAGTATAGTGGAGTATAGAGGAGAGGAGTACAGAGGAGTATAGTGGAGTATAGTGGAGTACAGTGGAGTACAGTGGAGTATAGTGGAGTAAAGAAGGGGTATAGTGGAGTACAGAGGAGTATAGTGGAGTACAGTGGAGTATAGTGGAGTACAGTGGAGTATAGTGGAGTACGGAGGAGTATAGTGGAGTACAGAGGAGTATAGTGGAGTACAGTGGAGTATAGAGGAGTACAATGGAGTACAGTGGAGTACAGTGGAGTATAGTGGAGTACAGAGGAGTATAGTGGAGTACAGAGGAGTATAGTGGAGTACAGAGGAGTATAGTGGAGAACAGAGGAGTATAGTGGAGTACAGTGGAATATGGTGGAGTATAGTGGAGTACAGAGGAGTATGGTGGAGTATAGTGGAGTACAGTGGAGTATAGTGGAGTATAGTGGAGTACGGTGGAGTACAGAGGAGTATAGTGGAGTACAGTGGAGTATAGTGGAGTATAGTGCAGTATAGTGGAGTATAGTGGAGTATAGTGGAGTATAGTGGAGTACAGAGTAGTATAGTGGAGTATAGTGGAGTACAGTGGAGTATAGTGGAGTACAGTGGAGTACAGAGGAGTATAGTGGAGTACAGAGGAGTATAGTGGAGTATAGAGGAGTATAGTGGAGTATAGAGGAGAGGAGTACAGAGGAGTATAGTGGAGTACAGTGGAGTACAGTGGAGTACAGTGGAGTATAGTGGAGTATAGTGGAGTAAAGAAGGGGTATAGTGGAGTACAGAGGAGTATAGTGGAGTACAGTGGAGTATAGTGGAGTACAGTGGAGTACAGTGGAGTATAGTGGAGTACGGAGGAGTATAGTGGAGTACAGAGGAGTATAGTGGAGTACAGTGGAGTATAGAGGAGTACAATGGAGTACAGTGGAGTACAGTCGAGTAAAGTGGAGTATAGTGGAGTACAGAGGAGTATAGTGGAGTACAGAGGAGTATAGTGGAGTACAGAGGAGTATAGTGGAGAACAGAGGAGTATAGTGGAGTACAGTGGAATATGGTGGAGTATAGTGGAGTACAGAGGAGTATAGTGGAGTATAGTGGAGTACGGTGGAGTACAGTGGAGTGGAGAGGAGTACAGTGCAGTATAGTGCAGTATAGTGGAGTATAGTGGAGTACAGAGTAGTATAGTGGAGTATAGTGGAGTACAGTGGAGTATAGTGGAGTACAGTGGAGTACAGAGGAGTATAGTGGAGTACAGAGGAGTATAGTGGAGTATAGAGGAGTATAGTGCAGTATAGTGGAGTGTAGTGGAGTACAGTGGAGTACAGAGGAGTATAGTGGAGTACAGTGGAGTATAGTGGAGTACAGAGGAGTATAGTGGAGTACAGTGGAGTACAGAGGAGTATAGTGGAGTACAGAGGAGTACAGTGGAGTATAGTGGAGTACAGTGGAGTACAGTGGAGTATAGTGGAGTACAGAGGAGCATATTGCAGTATAGTGGAGTATAGTGCAGTATAGTGGAGTATAGTGGAGTGCAATGGAGTACAGTGGAGTAAAGTGGAGTATAGTGAAGTACAGAGGAGTATAGTGGAGTACAGACGAGTATAGTGGAGTACAGAGGAGTACAGAGGAGTATAGTGGAGTATAGTGGAGTATAGTGGAGTATAGTGGAGTACAGTGGAGTATAGTGGAGTACAGAGGAGTATAGTGGAGTACAGAGGAGTTGAGTGGAGTACAGTGGAGTATAGTGGAATATAGTGGAGTAGAGTGGACTACAGTGGAGTAGAGTGGAGTATAGTGGAGTACAGTGGAGTATAGTGGAGTAGAGAGGAGTATAGAGGAGTACAGAGGAGTATAGTGGAGTATAGTGGAGTACAGTGGAGTAAAGTGGAGTATAGTGGAGTACAGAGGAGTATAGTGGAGTACAGAGGAGTATAGTGGAGTACAGTGGAATATGGTGGAGTATAGTGGAGTACAGAGGAGTATAGTGGAGTACAGAGGAGTATAGTGCAGTATAGTGGAGTATAATGGAGTATAGTGGAGTACAGAGGAGTATAGTGGAGTATAGTGGAGTACAGTGGAGTACAGAGGAGTATAGTGGAGTATAGTGGAGTACAGAGGAGTATAGTGGAGTATAGAGGAGTATAGTGCAGTATAGTGGAGTATAGTGGAGTACAGTGGAGTACAGAGGAGTATAGTGGAGTATAGTGGAGTACAGTGGAGTATAGTGGAGTACAGAGGAGTATAGTGGAGTATAGTGGAGTACAGTGGAGAACAGAGAAGTATAGTGGAGTATAGTGGAGTACAGTGGAGTATAGTAGAGTATAGTGGAGTACAGTGGAGTACAGTGGAGTGGAGAGGAGTATAGTGCAGTATAGTGCAGTATAGTGGAGTATAGTGGAGTACAGAGGAGTATAGTGGAGTACAGTGGAGTACAGTGGAGTACAGAGGGGTATAGTGGAGTATAGTGGAGTACAGAGGAGTATAGTGGAGTATAGTGCAGTATAGTGGAGTACAGTGGAGTACAGTGGAGTACAGAGGAGTATAGTGGAGTATAGTGGAGTACAGTGGAGTACAGAGGAGTATAGTGGAGTACAGTGGAGTATAGTGGAATACAGAGGAGTATAGTGGAGTATAGTGGAGTACAGAGGAGTATAGTGGAGTATAGTGGAGTACAGTGGAGTACAGTGGAGTATAGTGGAGTACAGAGGAGTATAGTGGAGTATAGAGGAGAGGAGTACAGAGGAGTATAGTGGAGTATAGTGGAGTACAGTGGAGTACAGTGGAGTATAGTGGAGTAAAGAAGGGGTATAGTGGAGTACAGAGGAGTATAGTGGAGTACAGTGGAGTATAGTGGAGTACAGTGGAGTATAGTGGAGTACGGAGGAGTATAGTGGAGTACAGAGGAGTATAGTGGAGTACAGTGGAGTATAGAGGAGTACAATGGAGTACAGTGGAGTACAGTGGAGTATAGTGGAGTACAGAGGAGTATAGTGGAGTACAGAGGAGTATAGTGGAGTACAGAGGAGTATAGTGGAGAACAGAGGAGTATAGTGGAGTACAGTGGAATATGGTGGAGTATAGTGGAGTACAGAGGAGTATGGTGGAGTATAGTGGAGTACAGTGGAGTATAGTGGAGTATAGTGGAGTACGGTGGAGTACAGAGGAGTATAGTGGAGTACAGTGGAGTATAGTGGAGTATAGTGCAGTATAGTGGAGTATAGTGGAGTATAGTGGAGTATAGTGGAGTACAGAGTAGTATAGTGGAGTATAGTGGAGTACAGTGGAGTATAGTGGAGTACAGTGGAGTACAGAGGAGTATAGTGGAGTACAGAGGAGTATAGTGGAGTATAGAGGAGTATAGTGCAGTATAGTGGAGTGTAGTGGAGTACAGTGGAGTACAGAGGAGTATAGTGGAGTATAGTGGAGTACAGAGGAGTATAGTGGAGTACAGTGGAGTACAGAGGAGTATAGTGGAGTACAGAGGAGTACAGTGGAGTATAGTGGAGTACAGTGGAGTACAGTGGAGTATAGTGGAGTACAGAGGAACATATTGCAGTATAGTGGAGTATAGTGGAGTATAGTGGAGTATAGTGGAGTATAGTGGAGTGCAATGGAGTACAGTGGAGTAAAGTGGAGTATAGTGAAGTACAGAGGAGTATAGTGGAGTACAGAGGAGTACAGAGGAGTACAGAGGAGTACAGAGGAGTACAGAGGAGTATAGTGGAGTATAGTGGAGTATAGTGGAGTACAGTGGAGTACAGTGGAGTACAGTGGAGTACAGAGGAGTATAGTGGAGTACAGAGGAGTATAGTGGAGTACAGAGGAGTATAGTGGAGAACAGAGGAGTATAGTGGAGTACAGTGGAATATGGTGGAGTATAGTGGAGTACAGAGGAGTATAGTGGAGTATAGTGGAGTACAGTGGAGTATAGTAGAGTATAGTGGAGTACTGTGGAGTACAGAGGAGTATAGTGGAGTATAGTGGAGTATAGTGGAGTACAGTGGAGTATGGTGGAGTATAGTGCAGTATAGTGGAGTATAGTGGAGTATAGTGGAGTACAGAGTAGTATAGTGGAGTATAGTGGAGTACAGTGGAGTATAGTGGAGTACAGTGGAGTACAGAGGAGTATAGTGGAGTACAGAGGAGTATAGTGGAGTATAGAGGAGTATAGTGCAGTATAGTGGAGTGTAGTGGAGTACAGTGGAGTACAGAGGAGTATAGTGGAGTACAGTGGAGTATAGTGGAGTACAGAGGAGTATAGTGGAGTACAGTGGAGTACAGAGGAGTATAGTGGAGTACAGAGGAGTACAGTGGAGTATAGTGGAGTACAGTGGAGTACAGTGGAGTATAGTGGAGTACAGAGGAGAATATTGCAGTTTAGTGGAGTATAGTGGAGTATAGTGGAGTATAGTGCAGTATAGTGGAGTATAGTCGAGTGCAATGGAGTACAGTGGAGTAAAGTGGAGTATAGTGAAGTACAGAGGAGTATAGTGGAGTACAGAGGAGTATAGTGGAGTACAGAGGAGTACAGAGGAGTACAGAGGAGTACAGAGGAGTATAGTGGAGTATAGTGGAGTACAGTGGAGTACAGTGGAGTATAGTGGAGTACAGAGGAGTATAGTGGAGTACAGAGGAGTAGAGTGGAGTACAGTGGAATATAGTGGAGTAGAGTGGAGTACAGTGGAGTATAGTGGAGTATAGTGGACTACAGTGGAGTAGAGTGGAGTATAGTGGAGTACAGTGGAGTATAGTGGAGTACAGCGGAGTATAGTGGAGTATAGTGGAGTACAGAGGAGTATAGTGGAGTATAGTGGAGTACAGAGGAGTATAGAGGAGTATAGTGCAGTATAGTGGAGTATAGTGGAGTACAGCGGAGTACAGTGGAGTATAGTGGAGTATAGTGGAGTACAGTGGAGTATAGTGAAGTACAGAGGAGTATAGTGGAGTACAGTGCAGTATAGTGGAGTATAGTGGAGTACAGTGGAGTACAGAGGAGTATAGTGGAGTATAGTGGAGTACAGTGGAGTAAAGTGGAGTACAGAGGAGTATAGTGGAGTACAGTGGAGTATAGTGGAGTACAGAGGAGTATAGTGGAGTACAGAGGAGTATAGTGGAGTATAGTGGAGTACAGTGGAGAACAGAGAAGTATAGTGGAGTATAGTGGAGTACAGAGGAGTATAGTGGAGTACAGTGGAGTACAGTGGAGTACAGAGGGGTATAGTGGAGTATAGTGGAGTACAGAGGAGTATAGTGGAGTATAGAGGAGTATAGTGCAGTATAGTGGAGTACAGTGGAGTACAGTGGAGTACAGAGGAGTATAGTGGAGTATAGTGGAGTACAGAGGAGTATAGTGGAGTACAGTGGAGTATAGTGGAATACAGAGGAGTATAGTGGAGTATAGTGGAGTAAAGAGGAGTATAGTGGAGTATAGTGGAGTACAGTGGAGTACAGTGGAGTATAGTGGAGTACAGAGGAGTATAGTGGAGTATAGTGGAGTACAGTGGAGTACAGTGGAGTATAGTGGAGTATAGTGGAGTAAAGAAGGGGTATAGTGGAGTACAGAGGAGTATAGTGGAGTACAGTGGAGTATAGTGGAGTACAGTGGAGTACAGTGGAGTATAGTGGAGTACGGAGGAGTATAGTGGAGTACAGAGGAGTATAGTGGAGTACAGTGGAGTATAGAGGAGTACAATGGAGTACAGTGGAGTACAGTGGAGTATAGTGGAGTACAGAGGAGTATAGTGGAGTACAGAGGAGTATAGTGGAGTACAGAGGAGTATAGTGGAGAACAGAGGAGTATAGTGGAGTACAGTGGAATATGGTGGAGTATAGTGGAGTACAGAGGAGTATAGTGGAGTATAGTGGAGTACAGTGGAGTATAGTAGAGTATAGTGGAGTACTGTGGAGTACAGAGGAGTATAGTGGAGTATAGTGGAGTATAGTGGAGTACAGTGGAGTATAGTGGAGTATAGTGCAGTATAGTGGAGTATAGTGGAGTACAGAGTAGTATAGTGGAGTATAGTGGAGTACAGTGGAGTATAGTGGAGTACAGTGGAGTACAGAGGAGTATAGTGGAGTACAGAGGAGTATAGTGGAGTATAGAGGAGTATAGTGCAGTATAGTGGAGTGTAGTGGAGTACAGTGGAGTACAGAGGAGTATAGTGGAGTACGGTGGAGTATAGTGGAGTACAGAGGAGTATAGTGGAGTACAGTGGAGTACAGAGGAGTATAGTGGAGTACAGAGGAGTACAGTGGAGTATAGTGGAGTACAGTGGAGTACAGTGGAGTATAGTGGAGTACAGAGGAGAATATTGCAGTATAGTGGAGTATAGTGGAGTATAGTGGAGTATAGTGCAGTATAGTGGAGTATAGTGGAGTGCAATGGAGTACAGTGGAGTAAAGTGGAGTATAGTGAAGTACAGAGGAGTATAGTGGAGTACAGAGGAGTATAGTGGAGTACAGAGGAGTACAGAGGAGTACAGAGGAGTACAGAGGAGTATAGTGGAGTATAGTGGAGTACAGTGGAGTACAGTGGAGTATAGTAGAGTATAGTGGAGTACTGTGGAGTACAGAGGAGTATAGTGGAGTATAGTGGAGTATAGTGGAGTACAGTGGAGTATAGTGCAGTATAGTGCAGTATAGTGGAGTATAGTGGAGTATAGTGGAGTACAGAGTAGTATAGTGGAGTATAGTGGAGTACAGTGGAGTATAGTGGAGTACAGTGGAGTACAGAGGAGTATAGTGGAGTACAGAGGAGTATAGTGGAGTATAGAGGAGTATAGTGCAGTATAGTGGAGTGTAGTGGAGTACAGTGGAGTACAGAGGAGTATAGTGGAGTACAGTGGAGTATAGTGGAGTACAGAGGAGTATAGTGGAGTACAGTGGAGTACAGAGGAGTATAGTGGAGTACAGAGGAGTACAGTGGAGTATAGTGGAGTACAGTGGAGTATAGTGGAGTACAGAGGAGAATATTGCAGTATAGTGGAGTATAGTGGAGTATAGTGGAGTATAGTGCAGTATAGTGGAGTATAGTGGAGTGCAATGGAGTACAGTGGAGTAAAGTGGAGTATAGTAAAGTACAGAGGAGTATAGTGGAGTACAGAGGAGTATAGTGGAGTACAGAGGAGTACAGAGGAGTACAGAGTATAGTGGAGTATAGTGGAGTATAGTGGAGTACAGTGGAGTACAGTGGAGTATAGTGGAGTACAGAGGAGTATAGTGGAGTACAGAGGAGTAGAGTGGAGTACAGTGGAGTATAGTGGAATATAGTGGAGTAGAGTGGAGTACAGTGGAGTATAGTGGAGTATAGTGGACTACAGTGGAGTAGAGTGGAGTATAGTGGAGTACAGTGGAGTATAGTGGAGTACAGAGGAGTATAGTGGAGTATAGTGGAGTACAGTGGAGTACAGAGGAGTATAGTGGAGTATAGTGGAGTACAGAGGAGTATAGAGGAGTATAGTGCAGTATAGTGGAGTATAGTGGAGTACAGTGGAGTATAGTGGAGTATAGTGGAGTACAGTGGAGTATAGTGAAGTACAGAGGAGTATAGTGGAGTACAGTGCAGTATAGTGGAGTATAGTGGAGTACAGTGGAGTACAGAGGAGTATAGTGGAGTATAGTGGAGTACAGTGGAGTATAGTGGAGTACAGAGGAGTATAGTGGAGTACAGTGGAGTATAGTGGAGTACAGATGAGTATAGTGGAGTACAGAGGAGTATAGTGGAGTATAGTGGAGTACAGTGGAGAACAGAGAAGTATAGTGGAGTATAGTGGAGTACAGAGGAGTATAGTGGAGTACAGTGGAGTACAGTGGAGTACAGAGGGGTATAGTGGAGTATAGTGGAGTACAGAGGAGTATAGTGGAGTATAGAGGAGTATAGTGCAGTATAGTGGAGTACAGTGGAGTACAGTGGAGTACAGAGGAGTATAGTGGAGTATAGTGGAGTACAGTGGAATACAGAGGAGTATAGTGGAGTATAGTGGAGTACAGAGGAGTATAGTGGAGTATAGTGGAGTACAGTGGAGTACAGAGGAGTATAGTGGAGTATAGAGGAGAGGAGTACAGAGGAGTATAGTGGAGTATAGTGGAATACAGTGGAGTACAGTGGAGTATAGTGGAGTATAGTGGAGTAAAGAAGGGGTATAGTGGAGTACAGAGGAGTATAGTGGAGTACAGTGGAGTATAGTGGAGTACAGTGGAGTACAGTGGAGTATAGTGGAGTACGGAGGAGTATAGCGGAGTACAGAGGAGTATAGTGGAGTACAGTGGAGTATAGAGGAGTACAATGGAGTACAGTGGAGTACAGTGGAGTACAGAGGAGTATAGTGGAGTACAGAGGAGTATAGTGGAGTACAGAGGAGTATAGTGGAGAACAGAGGAGTATAGTGGAGTACAGTGGAATATGGTGGAGTATAGTGGAGTACAGAGGAGTATAGTGGAGTATAGTGGAGTACAGTGGAGTATAGTAGAGTATAGTGGAGTACTGTGGAGTACAGAGGAGTATAGTGGAGTATAGTGGAGTATAGTGGAGTACAGTGGAGTATAGTGGAGTATAGTGCAGTATAGTGGAGTATAGTGGAGTATAGTGGAGTACAGAGTAGTATAGTGGAGTATAGTGGAGTACAGTGGAGTATAGTGGAGTACAGTGGAGTACAGAGGAGTATAGTGGAGTACAGAGGAGTATAGTGGAGTATAGAGGAGTATAGTGCAGTATAGTGGAGTGTAGTGGAGTACAGTGGAGTACAGAGGAGTATAGTGGAGTACAGTGGAGTATAGTGGAGTACAGAGGAGTATAGTGGAGTACAGTGGAGTACAGAGGAGTATAGTGGAGTACAGAGGAGTACAGTGGAGTATAGTGGAGTACAGTGGAGTACAGTGGAGTAAAGTGGAGTACAGAGGAGAATATTGCAGTATAGTGGAGTATAGTGGAGTATAGTGGAGTATAGTGCAGTATAGTGGAGTATAGTGGAGTGCAATGGAGTACAGTGGAGTAAAGTGGAGTATAATGAAGTACAGAGGAGTATAGTGGAGTACAGAGGAGTATAGTGGAGTACAGAGGAGTACAGAGGAGTACAGAGGAGTATAGTGGAGTATAGTGGAGTATAGTGGAGTACAGTGGAGTACAGTGGAGTATAGTGGAGTACAGAGGAGTATAGTGGAGTACAGAGGAGTATAGTGGAGTACAGTGGAATATGGTGGAGTATAGTGGAGTACAGAGGAGTATAGTGGAGTACAGAGTATAGTGCAGTATAGTGGAGTATAATGGAGTATAGTGGAGTACAGAGGAGTATAGTGGAGTATAGTGGAGTACAATGGAGTACAGTGGAGTAAAGTGGAGTATAGTGGAGTACAGAGCAGTATAGTGGAGTACAGAGGAGTATAGTGGAGTACAGTGGAATATGGTGGAGTATAGTGGAGTACAGAGGAGTATAGTGGAGTACAGAGTATAGTGCAGTATAGTGGAGTATTATGGAGTATAGTGGAGTACAGAGGAGTATAGTGGAGTACAGTGGAATATGGTGGAGTATAGTGGAGTACAGAGGAGTATAGTGGAGTACAGAGGAGTATAGTGCAGTATAGTGGAGTATAATGGAGTATAGTGGAGTACAGAGGAGTATAGTGGAGTATAGTAGAGTACAGTGGAGTACAGAGGAGTATAGTGGAGTATAGTGGAGTACAGAGGAGTATAGTGGAGGATAGAGGAGTATAGTGCAGTATAGTGGAGTATAGTGGAGTACAGTGGAGTACAGAGGAGTATAGTGGAGTATAGTGGAGTACAGTGGAGTATAGTGGAGTACAGAGGAGTATAGTGGAGTACAGTGGAGTATAGTGGAGTACAGAGGAGTATAGTGGAGTACAGAGGAGTATAGTGGAGTATAGTGGAGTACAGTGGAGAACAGAGGAGTATAGTGGAGTACAGTGGAGTATAGTAGAGTATAGTGGAGTACAGTGGAGTACAGTGGAGTGGAGAGGAGTATAGTGCAGTATAGTGCAGTATAGTGGAGTATAGTGGAGTATAGTGGAGTACAGAGGAGTATAGTGGAGTATAGTGGAGTATAGTGGAGTACAGTGGAGTACAGTGGAGTGGAGAGGAGTATAGTGCAGTATAGTGCAGTATAGTGGAGTACAGTGGAGTATAGTGGAGTATAGTGGAGTACAGAGGAGTATAGTGGAGTATAGTGGAGTACAGTGGAGTACAGAGGAGTATAGTGGAGTATAGTGGAGTACAGAGGAGTATAGAGGAGTATAGTGGAGTATAGTGGAGTACAGCGGAGTACAGTGGAGTATAGTGGAGTACAGTGGAGTATAGTGAAGTACAGAGGAGTATAGTGGAGTACAGTGGAGTATAGTGGAGTACAGAGGAGTATAGTGGAGTACAGAGGAGTATAGTGGAGTACAGAGGAGTATAGTGGAGTATAGTGGAGTACAGTGGAGAACAGAGGAGTATAGTGGAGTACAGTGGAGTATAGTAGAGTATAGTGGAGTACAGTGGAGTACAGTGGAGTGGAGAGGAGTACAGTGCAGTATAGTGCAGTATAGTGGAGTATAGTGGAGTATAGTGGAGTACAGAGGAGTATAGTGGAGTATAGTGGAGTACAGTGGAGTCCAGAGCAGTATAGTGGAGTATAGTGGAGTACAGAGGAGTATAGTGGAGTATAGAGGAGTATAGTGAAGTATAGTGGAGTATAGTGGAGTAGAGTGGAGTACAGTGGAGTATAGTGGAGTACAGTGGAGTATAGTGAAGTACAGAGGAGTATAGTGGAGTACAGTGGAGTATAGTGGAGTACAGAGGAGTATAGTGGAGTACAGAGGAGTATAGTGGAGTACAGAGGAGTATAGTGGAGTATAGTGGAGTACAGTGGAGAACAGAGGAGTATAGTGGAGTATAGAGGAGTATAGTGCAGTATAGTGGAGTATAGTGGAGTACAGTGGAGTACAGTGGAGTATAGTGGAGTACAGAGGAGTATAGTGGAGTACAGTGGAGTATAGTGGAGTACAGAGGAGTATAGTGGAGTACAGAGGAGTATAGTGGAGTATAGTGGAGTACAGTGGAGAACAGAGGAGTATAGTGGAGTACAGTGGAGTATAGTAGAGTATAGTGGAGTACAGTGGAGTACAGTGGAGTGGAGAGGAGTACAGTGCAGTATAGTGCAGTATAGTGGAGTATAGTGGAGTATAGTGGAGTACAGAGGAGTATAGTGGAGTATAGTGGAGTACAGTGGAGTCCAGAGCAGTATAGTGGAGTATAGTGGAGTACAGAGGAGTATAGTGGAGTATAGAGGAGTATAGTGAAGTATAGTGGAGTATAGTGGAGTAGAGTGGAGTATAGTGGAGTATAGTGGAGTACAGTGGAGTATAGTGAAGTACAGAGGAGTATAGTGGAGTACAGTGGAGTATAGTGGAGTACAGAGGAGTATAGTCGAGTACAGAGGAGTATAGTGGAGTACAGAGGAGTATAGTGGAGTATAGTGGAGTACAGTGGAGAACAGAGGAGTATAGTGGAGTATAGTGGAGTACAGTGGAGTATAGTAGAGTATAGTGGAGTACAGTGGAGTACAGTGGAGTGGAGAGGAGTACATTGGAGTATAGTGCAGTATAGTGCAGTATAGTGGAGTATAGTGGAGTACAGAGGAGTATAGTGGAGTACAGTGGAGTACAGTGGAGTACAGAGGGGTATAGTGGAGTATAGTGGAGTACAGAGGAGTATAGAGGAGTACAGTGGAGTATAGTGGAGTACAGAGGAGTATAGTGGAGTACAGAGGAGTATAGTGGAGTATAGTGGAGTACAGTGGAGTATAGTGGAGTACAGAGGAGTATAGTGGAGTATGGAGGAGAGGAGTACAGAGGAGTATAGTGGAGTATAGTGGAGTACAGTGGAGTACAGTGGAGTATAGTGGAGTATAGTGGAGTACAGAGGAGTATAGTGGAGTACAGAGGAGTATAGTGGAGTACAGAGGAGTATAGTGGAGTACAGAGGAGTATAGTGGAGTACAGAGGAGTATAGTGGAGTACAGTGGAGTATAGTGGAGTACAATGGAGTAGAGTGGAGTACAGTGGAGTAAAGTGGAGTATAGTGGAGTACAGAGGAGTATAGTGGAGTACAGAGGAGTATAGTGGAGAACAGAGGAGTATAGTGGAGTACAGTGGAATATGGTGGAGTATAGTGGAGTACAGATGAGTATAGTGGAGTATAGTGGAGTACAGTGGAGTATAGTAGATTATAGTGGAGTATAGTGGAGTACAGAGTAGTATAGTGGAGTATAGTGGAGTACAGTGGAGTATAGTGGAGTACAGTGAAGTACAGAGGAGTATAGTGGAGTACAGAGGGGTATAGTGGAGTATAGTGGAGTATAGTGGAGTACAGTGGAGAATAGTGGAGTATAGTGGAGTACAGTGGAGTATAGTGCAGTATAGTGGAGTACAATGGAGTACAGTGGAGTACAGTGGAGTAAAGTGGAGTATAGTGAAGTACAGGGGAGTATAGTGGAGTACAGAGGAGTATAGTGGAGTACAGAGGAGTACAGAGGAGTACAGAGGAGTATAGTGGAGTATAGTGGAGTACAGTGGAGTATAGTGGAGTATAGTGCAGTACAGAGGAGTATAGTGGATTACAGAGGAGTAGAGTGGAGTACAGTGGAGTGTAGTGGAGTATAGTGGAGTAGAGTGGAGTACAGTGGAGTAGAGTGGAGTATAGTGGAGTATAGTGGAGTACAGTGGACTACAGTGGAGTAGAGTGGAGTAGAGTGGAGTATAGTGGAGTACAGAGGAGTATAGAGGAGTACAGAGGAGTATAGTGGAGTACAGTGGAGTATAGTGGAGTACAGTGGAGTACAGTGGAGTGGAGAGGAGTACATTGGAGTATAGAGCAGTATAGTGGAGTATAGTGGAGTACAGAGGAGTATAGTGGAGTATAGTGGAGTACAGTGGAGTATAGTGGAGTACAGAGTAGTATAGTGGAGTACAGTGGAGTATAGTGGAGTACAGAGGAGTATAGTGGAGTATAGTGGAGTACAGTGGAGTATAGTGGAGTATAGTGGAGTACAGAGGAGTATAGTGCAGTATAGTGGAGTACAGTGGAATACAGTGGAGTATAGTGCAGTATAGTGGAGTATAGTGCAGTATAGTGGAGTATAGTGCATTATAGAGGAGTATAGTGGAGTACAGTGCAGTATAGTGGAGTATAGTGCAGTATAGTGGAGTACAGTGCAGTATAGTGCAGTATAGTGCAGTATAGTGCAGTATAGTCGAGTATAGTGCAGTATAGTGCAGTATAGTGGAGTATAGTGCAGTATAGTGGAGTACAGTGCAGTATAGTGCAGTATAGTGGAGTATAGTGCAGTATAGTGGAGTACAGTGCAGTATAGTGGATTACAGTGCAGTATAGTGCAGTATAGTGGAGTATAGTGCAGTATAGTGCAGTATAGTGGAGAATAGTGCAGTATAGTGGAGTATAGTGCAGTATAGTGGAGTAAAGTGCAGTATAGTGGAGTACAGTGCAGTATAGTGGAGTACAGTGGAGTACAGTGGAGTATAGTGGAGTACAGTGCAGTATAGTGGAGTATTGTGGAGTATAGTGGAGTACAGTGCAGTATAGTGGAGTACAGTGCAGTATAGTGGAGTATTGTGGAGTATGGTGGAGTACAGTGCAGTATAGTGGAGTATTGTGGAGTATAGTGGAGTACAGTGCAGTATAGTGGAGTACAGTGCAGTATAGTGCAGTATAGTAGAGTATAGTGCAGTATAGTGGAGTATTGTGGAGTATAGTGGAGTACAGTGCAGTATAGTGGAGTACAGTGGAGTATAGTGGAGTACAGTGCAGTATTGTGGAGTATAGTGGAGTACAGTGCAGTATAGTGGAGTACAGTGGAGTACAGTGGAGTATAGTGGAGTACAGTGCAGTATAGTGGAGTATTGTGGAGTATAGTGGAGTACAGTGCAGTATAGTGGAGTACAGTGCAGTATAGTGGAGTATTGTGGAGTATAGTGGAGTACAGTGCAGTATAGTGGAGTACAGTGCAGTATAGTGGAGTACAGTGCAGTATAGTGCAGTATAGTGGAGTATAGTGCAGTATAGTGGAGTATAGTGGAGTACAGTGCAGTATAGTGCAGTATAGTGGAGTATAGTGCAGTATAGTGGAGTATAGTGGAGTATAGTGGAGTACAGTGCAGTATAGTGCAGTATAGTGGAGTATAGTGCAGTATAGTGGAGTATAGTGGAGTATAGTGGAGTACAGTGCAGTATAGTGCAGTATAGTGGAGTATAGTGCAGTACAGTGGTATTTGCGCCGCTTCTCTGAACTCCACGTACCGTCAGCCCTTTGAAGGCCTTTTTGTCGTTGATGCGGAAAAGGCCGTCGGACGATGTGATCTTTATGTGCCGCGCCTCCATGTTGTACCTGAAGAAGACAGCAGCAGAGAAGAAGAAGATATCAGCAGAGAAGAAGACATCAGCAGAGAAGAAGAACGCATCAGCAGAGAAGAAGACATCAGCAGAGAAGAAGAAGACATCAGCAGAGAAGAAGACGACATCAGCAGAGAAGAAGACAGCAGAGAAGAAGACATCAGCAGAGAAGAAGAAGATGACAGCAGAGAAGAAGCCATCAGCAGAGAAGAAGAAGACGTCAGCAGAGAAGAAGAAGACGTCAGCAGAGAAGAAGACGTCAGCAGAGAAGAAGACATCAGCAGAGAAGGAGATGTCAGCAGAGAAGAATAAGACGTCAGCAGAGAAGAAGACTTCAGCAGAGAAGAAGACATCAGCAGAGAAGAAGAAGACACCAGCAGAGATGAAGGAGACATCAGCAGAGAAGAAGAAGACATCAGCAGAGAAGAAGAAGACATCAGCAGAGAAGAAGACATCAGCAGAGAAGAAGATGACAGCAGAGAAGAAGACATCAGCAGAGAAGAAGAAGATGACAGCAGAGAAGAAGACATCAGCAGAGAAGAAGAAGACATCAGCAGAGAAGAAGAAGACGTCAGCAGAGAAGAAGACATCAGCAGAGAAGGAGATGTCAGCAGAGAAGAAGAAGACGTCAGCAGAGAAGAAGAAGACGTCAGCAGAGAAGAAGACGTCAGCAGAGAAGAAGAAGATGACAGCAGAGAAGAAGATATCAGCAGAGAAGAAGAAGACATCACCAAAGAAGAAGAAGACGTCAGCAGAGAAGAATGCATCAGCAGAGAAGGAGATGTCAGCAGAGAAGAAGAAGACGTCAGCAGAGAAGAAGAAGACGTCAGCAGAGAAGAAGAAGACGTCAGCAGAGAAGAAGACGTCAGCAGAGAAGAAGAAGATGACAGCAGAGAAGAAGACATCAGCAGAGAAGGAGATGTCAGCAGAGAAGAAGAAGACGTCAGCAGAGAAGGAGATGTCAGCAGAGAAGAATAAGACGTCAGCAGAGAAGAAGACGTCAGCAGAGAAGAAGACATCAGCAGAGAAGAAGACATCAGCAGAGAAGAAGAAGACATCAGCAGAGATGAAGGAGACATCAGCAGAGAAGAAGGAGACGTCAGCAGAGAAGAAGAAGACATCAGCAGAGAAGAAGACATCAGCAGAGAAGAAGAAGATGACAGCAGAGAAGAAGACGACATCAGCAGAGAAGAAGAAGACATCAGCAGAGATGAAGGAGACATCAGCAGAGAAGAAGAAGACGTCAGCAGAGAAGAAGAAGACATCAGCAGAGAAAAAGACATCAGCAGAGAAGAAGAAGACATCAGCAGAGAAGAAGACATCAGCAGAGAAGAATAAGATGACAGCAGAGAAGAAGACATCAGCAGAGAAGAAGAAGATGACAGCAGAGAAGAAGACATCAGCAGAGAAGAAGAAGACATCAGCAGAGAAGAAGAAGACGTCAGCAGAGAAGAAGACGTCAGCAGAGAAGAAGACATCAGCAGAGAAGAAGAAGACGTCAGCAGAGAAGAAGACATCAGCAGAGAAGAAGAAGACGTCAGCAGAGAAGAAGGAGACATCAGCAGAGATGAAGGAGACATCAGCAGAGAAGAAGACATCAGCAGAGAAGAAGATGACAGCAGAGAAGAAGACATCAGCAGAGAAGAAGAAGATGATAGCAGAGAAGAAGACATCAGCAGAGAAGAAGAAGACATCAGCAGAGAAGAAGAAGACGTCAGCAGAGATGAAGACGTCAGCAGAGAAGAAGACATCAGCAGAGAAGAAGAAGACATCAGCAGAGAAGAAGAAGACGTCAGCAGAGAAGAAGACATCAGCAGAGAAGAAGACATCAGCAGAGGAGAAGAAGACATCAGCAGAGAAGAAGAAGACATCAGCAGAGAAGGAGACACCAGCAGAGAAGAAGACATCAGCAGAGAAGAAGAAGACATCAGCAGAGATGAAGGAGACATCAGCAGAGAAGAAGAAGACACCAGCAGAGAAGAAGACACCAGCAGAGAAGAAGACACCAGCAGAGAAGAAGACACCAGCAGAGAAGAAGACACCAGCAGAGAAGAAGACACCACTAGATCTTCTAACGTCCCACATGACTCACATGATGCTGATGGCGAACTCTCCTCCGTCTTTCTGTCGCACCAGGAACGTCCCGTCTGAGCGGGACGCCAGCAGAGCTTTAGCCCCGCCCCTGTCCATGTTCCCCGCAAACCTGGAAGAGACGAGTGGTACTAACCAGGACTAAACCAGGACTAAACCAGGACTAAACCAGGGCTAAACCAGGGCTAAACCAGGACTAAACCAGGGCTAAACCAGGACTAAACCAGGGCTAAACCAGGACTAAACCAGGGCTAAACCAGGACTAAACCAGGGCTAAACCAGGGCTAAACCAGGACTAAACCAGGGCTAAACCAGGACTAAACCAGGACTAAACCAGGACTAAACCAGGGCTAAACCAGGACTAAACCAGGGCTAAACCAGGTATAAACCAGGACTAAACCAGGACTAAACCAGGGCTAAACCAGGACTAAACCAGGACTAAACCAGGGCTAAACCAGGACTAAACCAGGACTAAACCAGGACTAAACCAGGGCTAAACCAGGTATAAACCAGGACTAAACCAGGACTAAACCAGGGCTAAACCAGGACTAAACCAGGACTAAACCAGGGCTAAACCAGGTATAAACCAGGACTAAACCAGGACTAAACCAGGGCTAAACCAGGACTAAACCAGGACTAAACCAGGGCTAAACCAGGACTAAATCAGGGCTAAACCAGGACTAAACCAGGACTAAACCAGGGCTAAACCAGGGATGAACCAGGACTAAACCAGGTATAAACCAGGTCTAAACCAGGTCTAAACCAGGGCTAAACCAGGGCTAAACCAGGTATAAACCAGGGCTAAACCAGGGCTAAACCAGGACTAAACCAGGACTAAACCAGGTATAAACCAGGGCTAAACCAGGGATGAACCAGGGCTAAACCAGGTCTAAACCAGGTCTAAACCAGGTCTAAACCAGGGATGAGCCAGGGCTAAACCAGGGCTAAACCAGGGCTAAACCAGGGCTAAACCAGGACTAAACCAGGGCTAAACCAGGTATAAACCAGGGCTAAACCAGGGATGAACCAGGTCTAAACCAGGTCTAAACCAGGTCTAAACCAGGTCTAAACCAGGGATGAACCAGGGCTAAACCAGGGCTAAACCAGGACTAAACCAGAGCTAAACCAGGTATAAACCAGGGCTAAACCAGGGATGAACCAGGTCTAAACCAGGGCTAAACCAGGTATAAACCAGGGCTAAACCAGGTATAAACCAGGTCTAAACCAGGTCTAAACCAGGGCTAAACCAAGCGAGGTGTGAATACAGTCCTGACCCAGCTCATATTTTTAGACAGAGGTTTTAGACCCCACACGTGCGCACAGACCCCACCCGTGCGCACAGACCCCACACGTGCGCACAGGTCTTCCTCACCAGCTGAACGTGAACAGATCCGGCGTCGGGCTCTGCAGACGACAGAGGAGGAGTTAAACGTCTGTACAGAGACCCTCGTTACCGTGGTTACCGTGGGACACTCACCGAGCAGTACGGCTGCACTTTGTTGTTGGGGAACCAGCCCATCTGCCCCGACGTCAGGTTCCTGCCCTGGGGTCACACACAAACACAGGCTTATTGTACAAATGACAAAGAAGAAGAAAACAAACTCCAGAACTAAACGGACTGAAACTAAGACACGATTCACACAGCGTCTCGTAACCAGGCAACATCTTTATAAAGATTGTGAGAAGTGATTTGAAGAGAAACGATCACAATTGTTTGTATGATTGACTCTTTAATATATTTAATATATTTAATGTCTGTCACGTGGTTAGTTGTTATTGAAAGTTGTGAAGCAGCAACTACATGAACCTTGAGTCTGATGAATGACCTTTGTGGAGTCGAGCTTTGGAACGTGTTAAATAAAAACTTTACGATGTTGTTTACGGATTAAAAAATAATGATGGACTTTGTAAATGAGGAAAGTAATGAAGTTAAATGTAAACCGTAAATACTGTAAAACTGAATGGTTTGTCACGCCCTCGTCTTAATGGAGGTCGCTGACGTTACCTCAGAAACGTTAGCTACAGCAGGTGGAGCTAGCATCGCAGCATGTGGCGCTAGCATCGCAACAGCAGCAGGTGGAGCTAGCATCGCAGCAGCTGGCGCTAGCATCGCGGCCAGTGGGGCTAGCATCGCGGCAGGTGGGGCTAGCATCGCGGCAGGTGGGGCTAGCATCGCGGCAGGTGGCATTAGCATCGCAGCAGGTGGGGCTAGCATCGCGGCAGGTGGGGCTAGCATGGCAGTAGCATTTAGCACTGATAACTGTACAAATGTGGGTCACAGTGTAACTCCTTAAGTCTGTGCTTGCTCTCGCCGTTGGCCAGCAGGGGGCGCTAGAGCAGCTCAGGCGTGATCGTAAGACTGTAGTGCACTCAGGGGCCTCGTACCTCCCACCACTGCATGCTGACCTCTGCTTTGGTCAGCTCCACCACGTCCCCTCTGGACAGGGGCAGGGCCAAGCCGAAGCCCACGGGGGGCGGGGGCAGGCCGAAGTAGTCCTGGGACGCCTCCATCTTGGGGAAACCTTCAGGTGAAGAGCACGACATGATATTAACTCCAGTGTTAAGCTACAAGAGCGTCAGGAGCCACGTTCTGACCGGCCCCGGCCCTCTGACCGGCCCTCTGACCGGTCCTCAGACCGGCCCTCTGACCGGCCCTCTGACCGGCCCCCGGCCCTCAGACCGCTTCACTTTCTTACAGGAGTGTGTCAGGTCCAGCCTCTGCGACGCCACAAAAACAATGTTCTTAATAAATTTAAATCATATTCAACTGGAAACATTTGTGTGACTTCTGATTCTTATGAACCAGTGGAAACAGTTCTGTTCCGGCCTGAACGTGGATATAACAGTGTGATGACATAATAAGGGACAATAGGACACTTACCTGCAGAGGGCGCTGCTGAGGCTCGAGGTTTATGCTGAAGACACAGCAGAGATCAGAAAAGAACACGACTGTAACTTCACTTTGACTCTGGACTCACCTTCCTCACAGTTCCTGACGGATCTGAAACGTAAAAGGATCAAGTCAATTCAAGTGTGTGCTCACTGTGCACAGTCTGAGCGTTCAGCAGGTCTGAGCGTTCAGCAGGTCTGAGCGTTCAGCAGGTCTGAGCGTTCAGCAGGTCTGAGTGTTTAGCAGGTCTGAGTAGGTCTGAGCGTTCAGCAGGTCTGAGCGTTCAGCAGGTCTGAGTGTTTAGCAGGTCTGAGTAGGTCTGAGCGTTCAGCAGGTCTGAGCGTTCAGCAGGTCTGAGCGTTCAGCAGGTCTGAGCGTTCAGCAGGTCTGAGTGTTTAGCAGGTCTGAGTAGGTCTGAGCGTTCAGCAGGTCTGAGCAGGTCTGAGCATTCAGCAGGTCTGAGCGTTCAGCAGGTCTGAGCAGGTCTGAGCATTCAGCAGGTCTGAGCGTTCAGCAGGTCTGAGCAGGTCTGAGCATTCAGCAGGTCTGAGCGTTCAGCAGGTCTGAGCAGGTTTGAGCGTTCAGCAGGTCTGAGCGTTCAGCAGGTCTGAGTGTTTAGCAGGTCTGAGCGTTCAGCAGGTCTGAGCAGGTTTGAGCGTTCAGCAGGTCTGAGCGTTCAGCAGGTCTGAGCGTTCAGCAGGTCTGAGCAGGTCTGAGCATTCAGCAGGTCTGAGCATTCAGCAGGTCTGAGCAGGTCTGAGCATTCAGCAGGTCTGAGCGTTCAGCAGGTCTGAGCAGGTCTGAGCATTCAGCAGGTCTGAGCGTTCAGCAGGTCTGAGCAGGTCTGAGCATTCAGCAGGTCTGAGCGTTCAGCAGGTCTGAGCAGGTCTGAGCATTCAGCAGGTCTGAGCGTTCAGCAGGTCTGAGCAGGTCTGAGCATTCAGCAGGTCTGAGCGTTCAGCAGGTCTGAGCAGGTTTGAGCGTTCAGCAGGTCTGAGCGTTCAGCGAGTCTGAGCGTTCAGTAGGTCTGAGCAGGTCTGAGCACTGACCTGAGCTCCGGCCGCACACTGGCACCCGACCCAGGCACTCCTTGTGGGCGGCCATCTTGCAGCGCCTGCACTGATAGCCCTGGAAGAAGATCCCCCTGTCCAGAGACAAACACGGTAACCACGGCAACGACACGCAAGGCAACGAGGGGTTAATCCATTATCGACCAAAAAATAGACCTAAATTTAAAAATGTATTTTTATCTGTTTTGGTCACATTTAACTCCAAGTTCAGTTGTTGTGTGTCTGTGTGCGATTGTGGTACCGCAGCAGCATGTTGTGTGTCATTGTGTGTCTGTGTGCGATTGTGGTACCGCAGCAGCATGTTGTGTGTCATTGTGTGTCTGTGTGCGATTGTGGTACCGCAGCAGCATGTTGTGTGTTGTTGTGTGTGTCTGTGTGTAATTGTGGTACCGCAGCAGCATGTTGTGTGTCATTGTGTGTCTGTGTGCGATTGTGGTACCGCAGCAGCATGTTGTGTGTCATTGTGTGTCTGTGTGTGATTTTGGTACCGCAGCAGCATGTTGTGTGTTGTTGTGTGTGTCTGTGTGTGATTGTGGTACCGCAGCAGCATGTTGTGTGTCATTGTGTGTCTGTGTGCGATTCTGGTACCGCAGCAGCATGTTGTGTGTTGTTGTGTGTGTCTGTGTGCGATTGTGGTACCGCAGCAGCATGTTGTGTGTCATTGTGTGTCTGTGTGTGATTGTGGTACCGCAGCAGCATGTTGTGTGTTGTTGTGTGTGTCTGTGTGCGATTGTGGTACCGCAGCAGCATGTTGTGTGTCATTGTGTGTCTGTGTGTGATTGTGGTACCGCAGCAGCATGTTGTGTGTTGTTGTGTGTGTCTGTGTGTGATAGTGGTACCGCAGCAGCATGTTGTGTGTCATTGTGTGTCTGTGTGTGATTGTGGTACCGCAGCAGCATGTTGTGTGTGTCTGTGTGTGATTGTGGTACCGCAGCAGCATGTTGTGTGTGTCTGTGTGTGATTGTGGTACCGCAGCAGCATGTTGTGTGTGTCTGTGTGTGATTGTGGTACCGCAGCAGCATGTTGTGTGTGTCTGTGTGTGATTGTGGTACCGCAGCAGCATGTTGTGTGTCATTGTGTGTCTGTGCGTGATTGTGGTACCGCAGCAGAATGTTCTGTGTGTCTGTGTGTGATTGTGGTACCGCAGCAGCATGTTGTGTGTCATTGTGTGTCTGTGTGTGATTGTGGTACCGCAGCAGCATGTTGTGTGTTGTTGTGTGTGTCTGTGTGTGATTGTGGTACCGCAGCAGCATGTTGTGTGTCATTGTGTGTCTGTGTGTGATTGTGGTACCGCAGCAGCATGTTGTGTGTCATTGTGTGTCTGTGTGTGATTGTGGTACCGCAGCAGCATGTTGTGTGTTGTTGTGTGTGTCTGTGTGTGATTGTGGTACCGCAGCAGCATGTTCTGTGTGTCTGTGTGTGATTGTGGTACCGCAGCAGCATGTTGTGTGTCATTGTGTGTGTGTTGTGTGTGTCTGTGTGTGATTGTGGTACCGCAGCAGCATGTTGTGTGTGTCTGTGTGTGATTGTGGTACCGCAGCAGCATGTTGTGTGTCATTGTGTGTGTGTTGTGTGTGTCTGTGTGTGATTGTGGTACCGCAGCAGCATGTTGTGTGTTGTGTGTGTGTGTTGTGTGTGTCTGTGTGTGATTGTGGTACCGCAGCAGCATGTTGTGTGTCATTGTGTGTGTGTTGTGTGTGTCTGTGTGTGATTGTGGTACCGCAGCAGCATGGAGCAGGCTCTGCATGAGGCCGTCCCATCGAAACAGTGCATCTGGAAGTCGTGGCCGTTCGCCGTAGCGTTGTCCGGGATCATGTTTGATCTGCAAACACACCACCACCAGGGGGCGACACGTCAAAGCCCCACAACCAGGAAAAACATACAAAGAACAGACAAAGAACACTCGAAGAACACACGAAGAACACACTAAGAACACACTAAGAACACACGAAAAACACACTAAGAACACATTCAGTGCGGGTGAACTATAAGCATCAGTGTGGATGAACTATAAGCATCAGTGTGGATGAACTATAAGCATCAGTGCGGATGAACTATAAGCATCAGTGCGGATGAACTATAAGCATCAGTGCGGGTGAACTATAAGCATCAGTGCGGGTGAACTATAAGCATCAGTGCGGGTGAACTATAAGCATCAGTGCGGGTGAACTATAAGCATCAGTGCGGGTGAACTATAAGGATGAACTATAAGCATCAGTGCGGATGAACTATAAGCATCAGTGCGGGTGAACTATAAGGATGAACTATAAGCATCAGTGCGGGTGAACTATAAGGATGAACTATAAGCATCAGTGCGGGTGAACTATAAGCATCAGTGCGGGTGAACTGTTAAGCATCAGTGCGGGTGAACTATAAGCATCAGTGTGGATGAACTATAAGCATCAGTGCGGGTGAACTATAAGCATCAGTGCGGATGAACTATAAGCATCAGTGCGGGTGAACTATAAGCATCAGTGCGGGTGAACTATAAGCATCAGTGCGGATGAACTATAAGCATCAGTCTGGATGAACTATAAGCATCAGTGTGGATGAACTATAAGGATGAACTATAAGCATCAGTGCGGGTGAACTATAAGCATCAGTGCGGGTGAACTATAAGCATCAGTGCGGGTGAACTATAAGCATCAGTGTGGATGAACTATAAGCATCAGTGCGGGTGAACTATAAGCATCAGTGCGGATGAACTATAAGCATCAGTGCGGGTGAACTATAAGCATCAGTGCGGGTGAACTATAAGCATCAGTGCGGGTGAACTGTAAACATCAGTGCGGGTGAACTATCAGCATCAGTGCGGGTGAACTATAAGCATCAGTGCGGGTGAACTATAAGCACTCACACGGCCATCTCAAACTGCTCCAGCCACTTCTTCTTCAGCTCTCTGGTCTTGAAGAACAGGTCGTAGCCGCCACGCCCACAAGAGCCCAGCAGCAGGAACAGGTATGACCACTGAGCAGAAGAAACCACCATGAGACACTACACGGTGTGAGAAGAACGAGCAGGACCATGTGAGGACAGAGCAGATGTTTGGATGTGTGAATTCAATATTTACTTCTTGTCCTTCTCTCCTATGGACTCATACCTTCTTGATGTCCTTCTCTCCTGTGGACTCGTACCTTCTTGTTGTCCTTCTCTCCTGTGGACTCGTACCTTCTTGATGTCCTTCTCTCCTGTGGACTCGTACCTTCTTCTTGTCCTTCTCTCCTGTGGACTCATACCTTCTTGTCCTTCTCTCCTGTGGACTCATACCTTGTTGTCCTTCTCTCCTGTGGACTCATACCTTGTTGTCCTTCTCTCCTGTGGACTCATACCTTCTTGTCCTTCTCTCCTGTGGACTCATACCTTCTTGTCCTTCTCTCCTGTGGACTCGTACCTTCTTGTCCTTCTCCCCTGTGGACTGATACCTTCTTGTTTTCCTTCTCTCCAGTGGACTCATACCTTCTTGTCCTTCTCTCCTGTGGACTCGTACCTTCTTCATAAAAATCATATCCTGCTTCCGAAGAGTGCACACACTTTTTTGCTCGCTCCGCTTGCTATCGCTGCCTTCCTTATTTATTTTGCTTTTTAATCAGTTTTTGTCTTCCAAACATTTTTGCTTTAGACTTTTTCAAGTAAACCAAGGATTTTAAGATTTTTTTTTCAGTTTTAACGACATATCTGACGTTAGCGACATGTCCGGGAGAAGAAGGGAGAAAGACTGTGAACGCTGTCGGAAATATCAACAAGAAATTAATGAGCTGAAAACACAGATATTTGTTTTGGAATCTGAAAAAGTTCTTCACGATACCATTCCTGTGTCAACCGATGTTAAGAAGAGCACACTTTTTACAAGAAAAACTGCTACTTTCAACCTAAACCGCAGTGACTCTGTGTCGTTTCCAAAACTGTCTAAAAACCAGAAAGACCAGGCTGTTTCTTGGAACAAACTTGGAGCAAAGCCTAAACGATACAAAGATAACGTGAAGTCACCTAAAATACAGCTCACAAACAGATTTTTACCACTTTCAGAGATGGAATTAAATGAAAAAGGAAAGATGACGTGGCCAAAATACAGCGAGGAGGATCTGTGCCAGGAGCCAAGGTCACGCAGATTGTTTTGGTTGGGGACGGCGCGATAAGTCACGTGACGCATGAAAAGATAAACACACATTCTTTTCCAAGCGCCACTGTTTCTGAGATAACGTCACTCCTTCCAAATATTATGGCTAAGCATTGAGGAGCTAAACAGCTGATTGTGCACGTGGGTGCAGTGGACATGCGGCGGGAACAGACTGAAGTTTTGAAAAAAGACTTCTTGAAGTTATTCGACGCACTTGATAAAATGGAAATCAAAACATTCATAAGTGGACCTCTTCCAAACATCGACAGGAGGATAAACAAGTTTAGCCGGCTTCTTCAGCTGAACACATGGCTTTCCAAAGAGTGTTCCCCGAGAGGACTACACTACATTGAGAACTTCTATCTATTCTGGAAACGAGAGGACCTGTTTAAGAGAAATGGCCCCCACCTATGCAGAGGTGGAGTGAGGGTGCTGACAGAGAACCTGCTCCACGCTCTGAGGCATTGGACTGGGCCTGGACAGGGTCCTGAGCAGATAGTTAGAGAAGAGAGGAATGAGAGAAGAATTCCTGCTCCATCAGCCAGAGACCGAGCCAATGTTTCAACATCAAAAGCACCACAACCTCAGCCTCCACCAAAGGATTCATAGTAGATGCAACATCTACTCCCACTAAAGATTCATCATTCTCCTTCTCATCTCCACTCTCACCCATGGGCCTTCCCAGCCATTTTGAAAGTCTGATCAAATCAGGCATTAAGATAGCTCCACTCATGCCCAATATAGCAAGGGCTATGTCAATACTTATCAACTCTTCCCTGCACAAGCCGACTACACCAACAAAAGCCCCACCACCCATCCCCCCTCGCCTCTCACCTGGTCCCAAACTCTCCTTGGCTACAAAAGCCCCACCACCCATCCAACCTCGCCTTTCACCTGGTATCTCCCATAGCTAGGATGCACTGGGTCTCAGCGTTGCCGGGACTTATTGTCACATTAAAAATCAAACCATGTAAAATGCCCTATGTAAAAAGAGCCCCCCCTAGTGCTATTTCTGTAGTCACATCATCACACAGATGGGAAAACAAAATGCGAGTCAGGCCCAATCTGAGAAATGTGATTCATATTCCCTGTGAAAAGATAAAGCCCAGTCCCACTGAAACTAGTCTGAAACTTGCTGTGCTAAATGTCAGATCCTTATGTAACAAATCTCTCTGAATTAATAATTTTATTTCTTCTTATAATCTTGATTTTATGTTTTTAACTGAAACATGGCTTGATAGAATCTGCTCCACCCAACTTTAAGTTTGAATCTGAAACACGAGAAAACAAAAAAGGGGGTGGAGTCTGTGCTGTCTTTAGAGATGAAATAATTACCCGCAGGTTTTCTTTTGGGGTGTTTTCATCATTTGAGTATGTATCCTTTAAAATGGAGCTAAAACGGTCTCCATCCATTCTCTTCATTGTTTTATACAAGCCTCCCCAGCACTGCCAAAGTTTTATTGATGTTGATTATATTCAGTCGTATGCACAGACTTTGATGGTTTGGTCATTACAGGTGATTTCAATGTGCATGTTGATAATATTTGTGACAGAAACGCTAAAGAGCTTAATGCTGTCCTTGAAACCTTCAGTCTTACTCAGCATGTGAGAGGCCCCACCCACAGCAGAGGCGCCCCGCCCACAGCAGAGGGTCCCTTTAGATCTCATAATTACAAAGGGGGTAAATATTTCAAATGTTAATGTGATCGATGTTGCTCTGTCTGATCATTTCTGTGTCTTCTTTGACCTGTCTGTTTCTCCCAAACCTCCGGTTGGTCCTGCAGTTGTTCAGAGGAGACACATAAGTGATGGCACAGGTGCACTGTTTATGGAAATGATAAACTTTGAAAATGTCTCATGTTCTAATGTAAATGATTTGTTGAACTCTGTTACATCTAGTGTTTTGAATGTTCTGGACACCATCGCCCCTATAAAGGCTAAAATGGTTAAAAATAAGCAGAAGGCGCCGTGGAGAAATGATGATTCGGTCAGGGCACAGAAAAGGGAGTGCCGCAGGGCCGAACGGAAATGGCGCAAGTCAAAGCTCCAGGTTCAAAAAGAGATTTACAAAGAAAAGCTGAACATGTACAACCTAATCTTATGTAGAACTAGGGAAAGATATTTTTCTGAAATAATTGGAAGCTGCAGTAACAACTCGCGTGTCCTGTTTGCCACAGTAAACAGATTAACAAACCCTCCAGCTCAGCTGCCGTTAGAACTCATTTCCACATCCAAGTGTAATGAGTTTGCATTATTCTTTAATGACAAAGTTCAGGGCATTAAAAATGCTATAAATCCCACAATGCAAAAAATTACCCTAAAACCACCAAGACACTTTGGTGCTAACTCACTTTGCACCAGTAACTGACAAAACTGTCCATGAGATCATCACCAGTCTGAGTTCATCTACATGCTGCCTCGATGTGTTACCCACCAGATTTCTAAAGTCTGTGCTGAACAGTTTGTTAGTACCATTCACTCACATAGTTAACATGTCGCTTCAATCTGGAACATTCCCAATGTCTTTGAAAACTGCGGTCATAAAGCCTCTCCTAAAGAAGAGCAGTCTTGATGCAGCAGTACTGAGTCATGACCGGCCCATCTCTAATCTACCATTTTGGGGCAAAGTCCTTGAAAAGGTTGTTTACCAACAGCTCACAGATTTCCTCTTAATAAACAACTCATTTGATGTTTTTCAGTCAGGTTTTAGACCTCATCACAGCACTGAGACTGCTCTTGTCAAGGTGACAAATGACATCCGCCTGAACACTGACACGGGCAAAGCCTCAGTCTTAATTCTGTTAGATCTGAGTGCTGCTTTTGACACTGTCGATCATGGGGTCCTCTTACAGAGACTAGAGGACTGGGTGGGCATCACTGGCACTGCCCTAAACTGGTTAAGGTCCTATCTGGAAGACAGGAAGTACTTTGTTGAAATTGGAAGCTGTGTCTCAGACCACATGACCCTGACCTGTGGAGTGCCCCAAGGGTCAGTCCTGGGTCCACTTCTGTTCAACCTCTACATGCTGGCGTTAGGTCAGTTGATACGCAGTGAAAATGTGTCCTATCACAATTATGCAGACGACACTCAGATCTATGTTTCACTATCGGCAGGTGACTATGGACCAGTAGATTCACTCTGTCACTGCATCCAACAGATCAGTTTGTGGATGCAAAACAACTTTCTCCAGCTGAACTCAGACAAGACTGAAATAATCGTTTTTGTTCCACAGAAGCAAAGAGAAAGTGTTAGCGGTCACCTCCAGAGTCTCGCTCTAAAACCTACAAACCAAATTAGAAATCTGGGGGTAATAATGGACTCAGACTTGAACTTTAATAGCCACGTCAAATCAATAACATCAGCAGCTTTTTACCATCTAAAAAACATTACCAAAATCAAAAATATAGTGTCCAAACGAGATTTAGAGAGACTTATCCATGCGTTTGTCTCCAGTAGATTAGACTACTGTAACGACCTGCTCACTGGTCTCTCCAAACGAGCTGTAAAACAGCTGCAGTACATCCAGAACGCTGCTGCTCGGGTCCTGACTAGAACCATAAAGTATGATCACATTAGTCCTGTTCTCAGGTCTCTGCACTGCCCCCTGTGGCTCAGAGAATATACTTTAAAGCAGCTCTGCTTGTGTACAAGTCTCTCCATGGCCTAGCACCAAAGTACATCTTGGATATGTTAGTGCCATATGAACCATCTCGGACTCTGAGGACCTCAGGGACCGGCCTCCTGCTGGTGCCCAGAGTCAGGACAAAACATGGGGAATCTGCGTTTCAGTTTTATGCAGCTAAAATCTGGAACAGTCTTCCTGAAGATGTGAGACAGGCTTCTACTCTGACAATGTTCAAATCTAAGCTAAAAACAGTTTTGTTTAGCTGCGCATATGACTGAAAGGATTTTTTCTTTGCACTCTTCTCTTTTGTTTGTGATTTTATTAGTTTAGACAATCAGTTGGATTGATAATTTTTAATTTAGTTAATTTTATTGTATTTCTGTTTCTGTAATTTCTTTGTGATTTGAATGCATTTTTCCTGCTGTGTGAAGCACTTTGAATTGCCTTGTGTATGAAATGTGCTCTACAAATAAACTTGCCTTGCCTTGTTGTCCTTCTCTCCTGTGGACTCGTACCTTCTTGTCCTTCTATCCTGTGGACTCATACCTTGTTGTCCTTCTCTCCTGTGGACTCATACCTTGTTGTCCTTCTCTCCTGTGGACTCACACCTTCTTGTCCTTCTATCCTGTGGATTCGTACCTTCTTGTCCTTCTCTCCTGTGGACTCGTATCTTCTTGTCCTTCTCTCCTGTGGACTCGTACCTTCTTGTCCTTCTCTCCTGTGGACTCATACCTTTTTTCCCTTCTCTCCTGTGGACTCATACCTTCTTGTTGTCCTTCTCTTCTGTGGACTGGTACCTTCTTGTTGTCCTTCTATCCTGTGGACTCGTACCTTCTTGTCCTTCTCTCCTGTGGACTCATACCTTCTTCTTGTCCTTCTCTCCTGTGGACTCGTCTCGGATCTCGTACTGCTGTAGGTCGATGGTCTCCTTGAGCTCAAACGTCTCACCGCTCTTCTTTTTACAGACAAACATGGCCTTATCAAACAGGAACGCGTACCTGACAGGAAACGAGTCAAAAAAGTCATTTTGTCAAAAGTCTCGACAAACACTACCTGCTCAAAACACATCTGTAAGTATCTAAGTACCAAGTATCTAAGTTTGGACCTGGTTTAGAGCTGGTTTGGACCTGGTTTAGAGATGGGTGTCTTTATTCAAGGGCTTTACGAGATATTCCTGAACGTATTCACTTTTTTGAGACAATCTGACCTCAAAGATGACAGTTCATGACATTTGGCTCAGATACGATCTCGCTCGGCCGACACAGACAATATTCACCTGTCTTGCTTGGACTTCTTCTCTGAGCTGCAGATCTTCAGCTCTCCGTCGATCTTGGGCCGGCCGTACAGGGCCAAGGACTCGGTCTGGAGGTAAAGCACGAGGTTAGCGCTGTTAGCCCGGTTAGCCTGGTTAGCCAAGTGTTTGTCCCGTCGTGTCTCACCAGGTTTTCTATGGACAACTGGAAGGAGGTGATCTGTTTGATGATCTCGTTGTCCCTCTTCACTTCGTTCACACACTGAGCCAGGTCCTGGGATGAGACAGAGAAATGTCGTCAGAATGTTCAGAGCTCTGGAATCGAGGCGACTGGAGGCAACACGGTGCAGAACACGTCACATTTCCGATAATTAACCTTCAAATTGTATTTTAGTGTAACAAATACCGCTGTAAGCAGAAAATTAGGTTAAGTATGTAATGTCGGTGTAATCCCTCAGGCAGGTAAACAAATCATGTCAAATGCATTTGTGAATATTTTTAACTGTTCTGATGTCACTCGTGATGTCACTCACGTGTATCTCAGGTTTCTTTTGCCAAAATCATATGGATTTTCCCAACATTTTACGATTTTCTGCGGCCAGTTTTTCCTTTGAAATTGCATTATGTTCCACTTTGATTTAATGTGATATTTTTTGATCATTGTAATTGTATTCAGGACTAAACAGACTCTAAAACACGTAAAGAAATACATTTTATAACAAAGAAAGCTGCGTTATAGAATCAAAATGTCGATTTTCTGATTTTCAATAATAATACACTTTGTTTTTCATTATTTTGTAAATTTTCAGTTGTCACATTTCAACCTATATTTGGTTTATAATGTATTTAAAATGTATTTAGCTATAGCCCTCGAGTTTCGTACATGTTTGAGTAATCCTGTGTTCTGCATCCCAAACTTGAGCGATCAGAAAAAACGTGTTACCCCCTACCCCCTATCCCCGCCCACTTCCCTGTATTAACCCAGGTCATACACGTAGGGTTCAAAAATGTCTTATTTTTTAACAATAAAACCATGTAAATGACAATCTGCGGCTCGTTGCAGAGAAATGTCACTATGAAGAGGCGGGGCTTTTCCTATGAAGAGGCGGGGCTTATCAGTTCTGCAGTTGTGTACAGGAAGTCAATGCACCTGCTTCTTTTATGTCATTTATGTTTTAGATGAATATTTAGTTTAAACTGAACAAAATGGATAATAATGATCTACGTCATTGTCAGCACGATACGTCCCCTTTAACATGCACTGACTGAGGTTGGCCACATGGGGGCGCCGGTAACACTTTCTTTCACGTGTGTTTACTGTAAGCTAGCTTCTCACTCGCATGGCGTCCAGGGCCGTGCGCAGGTTGTCCTTGTCTGCGGCGTTGTTGGTATGCTTCATGAGCTCCTGTAAACCACACACAGGAAGTACACAGGGTTTGAAGCTGTCAAAATAAACCAGTCTGTTTAAACGTCATTTGAAAAGGTGCACCAGAGCCACATTTGGAGCAGAAACAAGCCAGAACATGATCTTTAAGTTTGAGAAATCCGATTGGCAGCTCTGGCTCCGGAAGCGAGCGAGATGATTGGATAAGACGACAGAAGATCAACAGAAAATAACCAAACGCTGACTTGATCGTGTGAAAAACGGCTGTATTTCCACTGATGCTAACTTACATGTTGAACAGAGAAACTGAGCAAAACCAAGCTAGCACACGTTAGCATCCGCTGTTTCCTGTTTATCGACGCTCAGTGCACGATGTGACTGACACTAAGCAAACCCAAAGCATCACAAGATGTTTTTTTAAAGAGGTTGAAATGCTGTGTTTGTGTTTCCTGTAGCTTTAGCCACGTGTCAGCGCCATAAACCCAGAACTACTAAACGTGTTTTTGTGAATCGCTGAGCTCGGCCTCACAGTTATAAAGTAGTTTACAGTTTAGACTTTTTTTATTAAGAAAAGGCGCGTTATATTTGGGTGATGTCAGCGCTGCCACTGGACCCACCTCTAACAGAAGTGTTCCAAAGCTCTATAGAGGGAAGCGTCTGGGGGCCAGGGCCGGTCTAAACGTGGCTTATGTATATTTTCTGTCTCCATGGAGATGTCATTGCACATGCATTTTTCTGCATAAAACCACCAGTAATTTAATATATACAACATAGAGCACATTTATCAGCTGGTCGGGTTCATGGGCCGCGCCCTTTGGCGTGTAAACAAACCTGTAGGAGCAGGTGGTACTTGAGGTAAACAAACCTGTAGGAGCAGGTGGTACTTGAGGTAAACAAACCTGTAGGAGCAGGTGGTACTTGAGGACCCTCTGCATTGGCACCATGAGGAGGTCTCGGAGGGAGAAGCGCCCGCTGTTGGCTCGTTTGGAACATTCCTGAAGAAGCACAGTTCAAGTCGTTTAGCAGGTATCCAGAAGGTCAGCGGTTCAGTCCCCATAATGGGCCAGACCAGATGAATTCTCAGGATGTGTATCTCACAAACTCTTGAGAATTCATCCAGGTGCAGCCCTCATAACGGGGCTGCCCCTGGCGTGAGCGTGCAGGGCGTGTGTGGTGCGTGTGTCACCTCCAGCTTCATCCGGATGTCCTCTCTCGTGGTCGAAAGCATGTCCACGTGTTTGGTGGCGGCTTCCACTTGGCTGCAGTAGCGTCCGTACAGCAGGAGTCTGACAGGTCAAAGGTCATGGGTCAAAGGTCACGTTTGTTAGCGAGTCGCACACAAGTCGCACACAAGTCAAGTGTATCAGAAACAGCCTTTGTTGTCAAGAGATTTTATGTCACGGTCTCATTTCATGTTTTTAACGCCAGATGAATTCTCAGGATATTTATTTCACAAACTCTTGAGAATTCATCTGGTCAGTTTGAGCCGCTCTGACCAATCACAGCGTGGCCTGACCACCGCATGTTGATTATGATTATGACCGGGAAATATCATATTATCAGTCATGATGTGAGTCTCAGATTACAGTGATCAGACTACAGTGATCGGACTACAGTGATCAGACTACAGTGCTCAGACTACAGTTATTAGACTAGAGTGATCAGACTACAGTGATCAGACTACAGTGATCAGACTACAGTGATCAGGCTACAGTGATCAGGCTACAGTGATCAGACTACAGTGATCAGACTACAGTGATCAGGCTACAGTGGTCAGACTACAGTGCTCAGACTACAGTTATTAGACTACAGTGATCAGACTACAGTGATCAGGCTACAGTGATCAGACTACAGTGATCAGACTACAGTGATCGGACTACAGTGATCGGACTACAGTGATCGGACTACGGTGATCGGACTACAGTGATCAGACTACAGTTATTAGACTACAGTGATCAGACTACAGTGCTCAGACTACAGTTATTAGACTACAGTGATCAGACTACAGTGATCAGACTATAGTGATCAGGCTACAGTGATCAGACTACAGTGCTCAGACTACAGTGATCAGACTATAGTGATCAGGCTACAGTGATCAGACTACAGTGCTCAGACTACAGTGATCAGACTACAGTGATCAGGCTACAGTGATCAGACTACAGTGCTCAGACTATAGTTATTAGACGACAGTGATCAGACTACAGTGATCAGACTACAGTGATCAGACTACAGTTATCAGACTACAGTGCTCAGACTACAGTGCTCAGACTACAGTGCTCAGACTACAGTGATCAGACTACAGTGCTCAGACTACAGTGCTCAGACTACAGTGATCAGACTACAGTGATCAGACTACAGTGATCAGACTACAGTGATCAGACTACAGTTATCAGACTACAGTGCTCAGACTACAGTGCTCAGACTACAGTGCTCAGACTACAGTGATCAGACTACAGTGATCAAACTACAGTTATCAGACTTCAGTTATCAGACTTCAGTTATCAGACTACAGTTATCAGACTGCAGTGCTCAGACTACAGTGATCAAACTACAGTGATCAGACTACAGTGATCGGACTACAGTGATCGGACTACAGTGCTCGGACTACAGTCCTCGGACTACAGTGATCGGACTACAGTGATCGGGCTACAGTGATCAGGCTACAGTGATCAGACTACGGTGATCAGACTACGGTGATCAGACTACGGTGATCGGACTACAGTTATCGGACTACAGTGATCGGACTACAGTGATCGGACTACAGTGATCGGACTACAGTGATCAGACTACAGTGCTCTCACCTCTCTTTGTTGTTCAGAAACACTTGGTGCAGGGTCTTGGCTCCGAACTCTAAGATGGAGGTTTGGATTTGCTCCAGCAGGGTCCGATGGGTGTCGGCCAACTCCTACGCACCAGATACAAAGTGAAGAAGTACTGCACATACACAGAGAGTTGTGTACTTGTACACGAGTATCCTACCTCGATGTTGATGAAGATGCTCTCCATATCCTGCGGCTGGAGGAACCGCACCAGGGGCTTCATAAAGTGCTGCGGGAGAACAAAGGAGATGAGCTCTTTGTTTTTGTAGCTTTTTTAACTTCTTTTCTTTCCAAAAGTGGATTTAGTGTAAGAAGGAATTAGCAACTGATCCAAGTGCGAGAACCTTGACATCTGGAATCTTTGTTTATTCAAAAGGCAAGAATAAGATCTCCCTGTTTTGCATAATTTACATGTGTAACTATGTGATAAAATGTGAATATATGATTATATTTCTCTGATGTATTTTATCTGCATAATAGTGATACATTATCTGCATCATTAGTCTCAGAGAAAAACGGGTGTGTGACAGCGTTTGTTTGTGAAGGTGTCGTAAAGAATGTTGCCCCAGGGGGGGTGTGACAGCCCAGAGGAGTTTGGGTAATGCTTGATCTCTAGGAAAAATACCAGCTGTAAAACAAGTGCCTTGATGTGAAGCTGACCAATGAGAAATGTGACCCGCCTATTCCAGAATATCTAATAAAACCAACCAGCATGAGAAAAAACGGGGTGAGACACAGGAGGATCACGCAGGCTGCTTACAACAGCCTACGTGATCAGTCCCCGCGTTTTCTCCCAAGCTTGCCATACAAATGTCTGATATTTCTGTGTCGTTTCATATTCTAAGTTGAATTGTGTTCTCGATGTGTTAAGGAATAGCATTGGTGTATTGTCTGATTCCATGACAAACTAAAGCATGTTTTGATGAGGAATTACCATGTTTTACAGTTTAGAACGCTTTAAAAAGACTATATTTTTGTATATATTTATGTTATTTATTTGGGTTTTAAACAGTTCTTTAATAAAGGAGGTGCTGTACTTGACATGTTTGCCATCTTTACAATTGTAGGGGAAATTATATAATAATATAATCATATTCAAGTATATTTCTTTGTGTATTTATTCTCATTTTATATTTTGTTTGTTCTAAAGATTCATTTGTTGCTATGTTATCACGTTTATTATTCATGTGTTCATATTTTATATGTTTTATTGTTACTTCTCAGACTGATCTTGTCTCAGGGAATGTTCAGTTTTTGCAGTGTACAGCAGGAGGCTCCGCCCTTTTCGCCTCGGAACTCAGTTTTTGCCAGAACAAACTGTAATTTTTGTTGAACATTTATCTCAATATGTAATATAAACTAATACATTTTTATTACAGTATTAATATAGCACATTTCCACCTTCAAGGCTCTAAAGGACATGGGTCAACTTATTTGTTTATAGGCAGAGGCACAACAGGGGGGTCTGGGGAGTCTGGGGGGTCTGGGTGGGCTTCTGGGGGGGTCTGGGTGGTCTGGGGGGGGTCTGGGTGGGCTTCTGGGGGGTCTGGGGGTCTGGGTGGTCTGGGTGGGCTTCTGGGGGGTCTGGGTGGTCTGGGTGGGCTTCTGGGGGGGTCTGGGTGGTCTGGGGGGGTCTGGGTGGGCTTCTGGGGGGTCTGGGTGGTCTGGGGGGGTCTGGGTGGGCTTCTGGGGGGTCTGGGTGGTCTGGGTGGGCTTCTGGGGGGGTCTGGGTGGTCTGGGGGGGTCTGGGTGGGCTTCTGGGGGGTCTGGGTGGTCTGGGGGGGTCTGGGTGGGCTTCTGGGGGGTCTGGGTGGTCTGGGTGGTCACGCAACCACCGCGGCCCCCGCCCCACACACGCCACCTACATCACCCACGCCACCTACACCACCCACAGCCAGAAGGACCCACAGGTCAGACACACCCACAGGTCAGACACACCCACAGGTCAGACACACCCACAGGTCAGCCACACCCACAGCCAGAAGGACCCACAGGTCAGACACACCCACAGGTCAAACACACCCACAGACGGTCAGATGCAGGTCAGGTCAAAGTACTACCATCTTGAGCTCTAGGTTGGAGTATAAAGTATTGTCCCGGAGCTATTTAATGTCAAAACAGTAGCACTGAAACCAAACACCAGTAACCATGACGCATGGCATAAAAGAGGAGGAGCCTTCTGACCTGTAGTATGGACTGCAGTGTTTCAGAGTATTTCTCCTCCGTTTGTCGGATCTCCTTCAGACAGCACTCACGCTTGTCCACAACCGTCCTCTGCAACAGCGTGAAGACAAAGAGATGAAAGGACGTGACATTTAAAGATGAAATGATTAAAGCCATAAATATAATCTGTACTTGTAATAACATCATTATTCATGTTCATTCTGTATTTGCTTTGTTGGGAACAAAATGGTCTCATCTTGGTCTCAAAAAGGTGCTTTTACAATGAATGATGCGCCGCCTTCAGCAGCGAATAAAATAAGCTTCTGTTTTCAAGAGAAACGTTTCTGTTTTTTATGAGAAAAGTTTAGTTTTAACAAGAAAAGTTTCTTTTGATGAGAAAAGTTAGTTTTTCATGAGAAAAGTTTAATTTTTAGGAGAAAAAGTTGTTTTGATGGAAAAAGTTTCTGTTTTTTTATGAGAAAAGTTTATTGTTTCATGAGAATGTTTTATTTATATGAGAAAAGTTTGTTTTTAGAGAGAAAAGAACAGAATGCCTCATTAAACACCTGTAATTGAACAAATGCAACAAATAAGTTAAAGCCGCACTGTGGTAAATTCTAGGCAAAGCCACAACATGGTGGGTGGTAGAGCCTAAATGTTACTGAGTGCTCCTTTAAAACAGAACGCTTGGTGCTTGAGTTCGCTCACAGTTTCAGGAGGTTCCTCGGTCCTCATCAGGTCCTCGTAGATCTCGTCCCCCTCGGTCTCCTCGTCCTCCACACAGTCGTACAAGTCGTCATCCTCCTCCACCGTGTCACTGCCGACACGCAACGCAATTACAACACATGCAACGCACACGCAACGCACACGCAACGCACACGCAACGCACACGTAACGCACACGTAACGCACACATAACGCACACGCAACCAAATTACAACACACAAAATCACAACACACGCAACGCACACGCAATCACAACACAAAACCAATCAGTTTGTTCATGTAAACCAGAGCTCCTCCCCTTGTTCTAAAGTAACTTACGGTGTGCCTCAGGGGTCAGTACTGGGTCCAGTTCTGTTTACTCTTTATATGCTGCCGTTAGGTCACATGATCAGGTCACATGGCATTAACTTCCTCAGCTGTATTTATCAATGAACCTGATCAGAGCGATCAAGTAGACAGACTTAGTGCTTGTGTGAAGGAGATAAAAACCTGGAGGACACTTAACTACCTGCTTCTTAACCCTGAAAAAACCGAGGTCATTGTGCTGGTCCTAAGCATGTACGAGACGCTTTATCTGAGTTGTAACTGTTGCTTTCACCCGGAACTAAACCTGGACTGGAACCGGACCAAATCCAGTCCACATCAGGCCTAAAGTGGCCCCCAGACGGACAGAGATACAGCATTTACACTGGACACTCACTCGATCTGGTCAGACAGCCCGGTGTAGACGTCATCGTCGGCGGCGCAGCCTCCCAAAGGAAAAGGCCTGAGGGGAAAACACACGTCCAGTTCAAACGTTCGGTCACTTAAAGAGCAAACGTGCATCTGGACGTCACTTACTGGATTCCTCTTTGTGCGGCGATAAATGAACGTGACAAGAGCGACAAGGTGTCCAAGACCTGCAGGCACAGACATGGTCATGGTCAGGAGGTCAGGGTCAGGAGGTCAGGGTCAGGAGGTCAGGGTCAGGAGGTCAGGGTCAGGAGGTCAGGTGGTCTGGAGGTCAGGTGATCTTTTTTTTCAATTAGTCCACTTATGGAATAAGACACACAATATTCATGAATGTTCGTTAACTAATACTAATACTAATAAACTAATCAATAACAATGAACTGACCCTGACACTGACCAGAGATCACGATGATTAAATATTGAATAATACTTTGTATTTCTGTTGTACAATGAGACTTCTGCAAAACAAAGCTGAAGATACAAACTGTTTATGAAAAGTAAGTGTTTTATCCATGAAAATCAGAAGTTTTTTGTTATTATTTTCAGCTTTTTGATCATCAGAATATGAGCAGCAAATTTTAGTTTTAGCCACGATTCATCGATTCATGGTTCTGTAGCCTTTTTAATGATATTGTCAATTTATATGTTATTTATACATGTTATTTATAATATGTTATTTATAGATGTTATTTATAATATGTTTTTTATAATATGTTAATTATAATATGATATTTATAATATGTTATTTATAATATGTTATAATATGTTATTTATAATATGTTAATTATAATATGTTATAATATGTTATTTATAATATGTTAATTATAATATGTTATAATATGTTATAATATGTTATAATATGTTATTTATAATATGTTATAATACGTTATTTATAATATGTTATTTATGTTCCAGAGGATAAACTGGACAGACAGAACTCTGGATTGTGATTGGACCTAACGAGGCCAAACGCTCGTTACAGTTGCTGTTGTGTCATATTTCCTCTTTTATTACAGTTTCGCTTGTCGTTTAAAACACATTGATGCTCGTGCTCGTGTGGGCGGAGGACGTTCCCGCCGTCCGGCCCGTTACCGTCACGGCTCGTGCAGGAGTTCCCGCGTTGGGGCGACCCGGTCACACCGGGTCATGTGACCCGGTCACATCCGGTCACGTGACCCGGCTGCATGGGGACTTTCACTTCAGCATTTCCACTTCCGCTTTCTGTTTTTTACCATGAAACTACAGAGCGAATGAATCTAATAAACTGCAGACATAAGTAAAAAGTATTTTCAACGTTTAACACTGTTGTGACTGGCTCCGCCCCCTCCACGCCATCTTGATTAGATCAAACGGAAGGCGATTCTGTGGCTCAACGTCTGTCGGAACAAAGATCGACAAATGAGATCGTCCCGTCCTTAAAAGTGCTCGAGTTTTTATAGGAACGTGTCGCCAGCAG